>NW_026712105.1:600000-855778 GCF_026419965.1 Kogia breviceps | reverse complement strand
CACGGAGTCAAGGGAGCCTTGTTAAGCTGATGGGCGGGATGTCAATGGCCAACAGCCAATCTTCACAAGTGTATCCTCTTTCCCAAACCATGGAAAACACAGAACCACAGAGCATAGGGCACTTCCACACATGGGCGTTGACCTTGGGAAAATGAAAAAATCAACCAGACACAGGGACCCCAAAGTTGAGGGCTGCTGTCTTGACAAGAACCTCCACTCCGGTACACGTTTCATATCCCAGGAAAGAGCCAAGTGGACAAAGACGAGTGGACAAGTGGACAAAGACAAGTGGACAAGTGGACAAGTGGTGCTACGTAGGTCCAATGGAGTGTCACTCAGCCATGAAATCCACGTCATGAGGCTGGTAGCAGCATCCTGAGTGGATTTAGGTACGATCATCCTCAGTGAAATAAGTCCCACAAAAAAAGAAACTTATGATATCACTTATCGAGGGAATGTAAAAATCGCTCCCCATGCACTGAATCCCCAAACAGAACAGAGTCACGCTTTTAGAAAACACACTTATGCCTGCTTCAGGGGAAAGGTGAGGTGGGGTGACGCATAAAACTCGAGTTTGAAATGAGCACAGATACCCTTCCGAAAGCCGAATATGGAATGGACACGACCTACTCCTTGCTCAATCAACTGGACTCACCAGACCCTGTTCATCGCACAAGTATCTATCCGACTAGTAAGCATCTTAAAAGCTAAGTCTTGATATCTCTGTGTAAGTGCATCAAGTGTGTGTAAAGCGGCCTAAAACCAGCAGGGAAAATCAGCTCAGACCCATTCTGAGGATACATTTCCAACATAAAGAAGAAACAAGCAGGGCAAAACAGAGAGAAATTCTTCCAAAATGCGTTCAGGGACTGGCATGCAACCAGGATTGACCACATCTACAGCCCCAGCGGCAGAAGACATAAGGCTGGACACTCTTGGGGCTGAGACGATTGGTGAGGTTGGGAAAGCAAATGCAGACCCTTGAAAGGAATCCTGCGTGCTCCCCATTCCATGGGTCCCAACTCTCCAGGTTCAACGCAATCTTCCGACAGCGAAAGCACTCATTGGAAACCCAGCGGATGCTACACCGTGGGATCGGGAAAGCTTTCTGAAACTCACCTCAGTTTTCATCTCCTGGTGCTCGTGTTCTCCATTCAGGCCCCCTTACTAACAATCTCCCCACTTGGAGACTCGGCGCCTTTCCATGCCTCTTTCGTACCGTCTGCAATTTGTCCGCAGGATGAACTGCAAGAGGGGGAACCAATGAGAGACTCGCTGGAGGTGTTTGGTCGGGCACATGTCACTCTCATTTCCCATCACGAAGAAGAATTCACCAGCGGTTCAGCCTCCCACCCCGGATCGACAATAGGGCGTGAAGCCATCCAGCCGTGTTGCGTCCCACTCACAAAAAAGCGACTTGGGAAATGGAGCTCAGGGGCACTGCACTTCCCAAACCTGCAGAGTTCTAAACGATAACTATCGCCCCAAAATATATTGAGGTCAGGCTACGAAGAGGCGCTGAACGCAAGGCAGAACTGCAGGAAACGGATGTCAACGGGTACATCGGAATGGCCCCGATAGCACATGAAAAGCGCCAGAACGTGGACAATGATGCGGTTGGCCAAAAAGGGCGTATGCGTTTTTTCCTGAATATATTCAGGAAAAAACGCATACGCCCTTTTTGGCCAACCAAGCAACCTGGGAGAGCAAATCAGCACTACAAAGAAATCTCTCGCCCCCCCCCACCCCGGGGCAAAAGGGCCAGGCGAAAAAAGTCTAAAAACCAGAAAGGCAGGACAGGCCACGGAGTCAAGGGAGCCTTGTTAAGCTGATGGGCGGGATGTCAATGGCCAACAGCCAATCTTCACAAGTGTATCCTCTTTCCCAAACCATGTAAAACACAGAACCACAGAGCATAGGGCACTTCCACACATGGGCGTTGACCTTGGGAAAATGAAAAAATCAACCAGACACAGGGACCCCAAAGTTGAGGGCTGCTGTCTTGACAAGAACCTCCACTCCGGTACACGTTTCATATCCCAGGAAAGAGCCAAGTGGACAAAGACGAGTGGACAAGTGGACAAAGACAAGTGGACAAGTGGACAAGTGGTGCTACGTAGGTCCAATGGAGTGTCACTCAGCCATGAAATCCACGTCATGAGGCTGGTAGCAGCATCCTGAGTGGATTTAGGTACGATCATCCTCAGTGAAATAAGTCCCACAAAAAAAGAAACTTATGATATCACTTATCGAGGGAATGTAAAAATCGCTCCCCATGCACTGAATCCCCAAACAGAACAGAGTCACGCTTTTAGAAAACACACTTATGCCTGCTTCAGGGGAAAGGTGAGGTGGGGTGACGCATAAAACTCGAGTTTGAAATGAGCACAGATACCCTTCCGAAAACCGAATATGGAATGGACACGACCTACTCCTTGCTCAATCAACTGGACTCACCAGACCCTGTTCATCGCACAAGTATCTATCCGACTAGTAAGCATCTTAAAAGCTAAGTCTTGATATCTCTGTGTAAGTGCATCAAGTGTGTGTAAAGCGGCCTAAAACCAGCAGGGAAAATCAGCTCAGACCCATTCTGAGGATACATTTCCAACATAAAGAAGAAACAAGCAGGGCAAAACAGAGAGAAATTCTTCCAAAATGCGTTCAGGGACTGGCATGCAACCAGGATTGACCACATCTACAGCCCCAGCGGCAGAAGACATAAGGCTGGACACTCTTGGGGCTGAGACGATTGGTGAGGTTGGGAAAGCAAATGCAGACCCTTGAAAGGAATCCTGCGTGCTCCCCATTCCATGGGTCCCAACTCTCCAGGTTCAACGCAATCTTCCGACAGCGAAAGCACTCATTGGAAACCCAGCGGATGCTACACCGTGGGATCGGGAAAGCTTTCTGAAACTCACCTCAGTTTTCATCTCCTGGTGCTCGTGTTCTCCATTCAGGCCCCCTTACTAACAATCTCCCCACTTGGAGACTCGGCGCCTTTCCATGCCTCTTTCGTACCGTCTGCAATTTGTCCGCAGGATGAACTGCAAGAGGGGGAACCAATGAGAGACTCGCTGGAGGTGTTTGGTCGGGCACATGTCACTCTCATTTCCCATCACGAAGAAGAATTCACCAGCGGTTCAGCCTGCCACCCCGGATCGACAGTAGGGCGTGAAGCCATCCAGCCGTGTTGCGTCCCACTCACAAAAAAGCGACTTGGGAAATGGAGCTCAGGGGCACTGCACTTCCCAAACCTGCAGAGTTCTAAACGATAACTATCGCCCCAAAATATATTGAGGTCAGGCTACGAAGAGGCGCTGAACGCAAGGCAGAACTGCAGGAAACGGATGTCAACGGGTACATCGGAATGGCCCCGATAGCACATGAAAAGCGCCAGAACGTGGACAATGATGCGGTTGGCCAAAAAGGGCGTATGCGTTTTTTCCTGAATATATTCAGGAAAAAACGCATACGCCCTTTTTGGCCAACCAAGCAACCTGGGAGAGCAAATCAGCACTACAAAGAAATCTCTCGCCCCCCCCGGGGCAAAAGGGCCAGGCGAAAAAAGTCTAAAAACCAGAAAGTCAGGACAGGCCACGGAGTCAAGGGAGCCTTGTTAAGCTGATGGGCGGGATGTCAATGGCCAACAGCCAATCTTCACAAGTGTATCCTCTTTCCCAAACCATGGAAAACACAGAACCACAGAGCATAGGGCACTTCCACACATGGGCGTTGACCTTGGGAAAATGAAAAAATCAACCAGACACAGGGACCCCAAAGTTGAGGGCTGCTGTCTTGACAAGAACCTCCACTCCGGTACACGTTTCATATCCCAGGAAAGAGCCAAGTGGACAAAGACGAGTGGACAAGTGGACAAAGACAAGTGGACAAGTGGACAAGTGGTGCTACGTAGGTCCAATGGAGTGTCACTCAGCCATGAAATCCACGTCATGAGGCTGGTAGCAGCATCCTGAGTGGATTTAGGTACGATCATCCTCAGTGAAATAAGTCCCACAAAAAAAGAAACTTATGATATCACTTATCGAGGGAATGTAAAAATCGCTCCCCATGCACTGAATCCCCAAACAGAACAGAGTCACACTTTTAGAAAACACACTTATGCCTGCTTCAGGGGAAAGGTGAGGTGGGGTGACGCATAAAACTCGAGTTTGAAATGAGCACAGATACCCTTCCGAAAACCGAATATGGAATGGACACGACCTACTCCTTGCTCAATCAACTGGACTCACCAGACCCTGTTCATCGCACAAGTATCTATCCGACTAGTAAGCATCTTAAAAGCTAAGTCTTGATATCTCTGTGTAAGTGCATCAAGTGTGTGTAAAGCGGCCTAAAACCAGCAGGGAAAATCAGCTCAGACCCATTCTGAGGATACATTTCCAACATAAAGAAGAAACAAGCAGGGCAAAACAGAGAGAAATTCTTCCAAAATGCGTTCAGGGACTGGCATGCAACCAGGATTGACCACATCTACAGCCCCAGCGGCAGAAGACATAAGGCTGGACACTCTTGGGGCTGAGACGATTGGTGAGGTTGGGAAAGCAAATGCAGACCCTTGAAAGGAATCCTGCGTGCTCCCCATTCCATGGGTCCCAACTCTCCAGGTTCAACGCAATCTTCCGACAGCGAAAGCACTCATTGGAAACCCAGCGGATGCTACACCGTGGGATCGGGAAAGCTTTCTGAAACTCACCTCAGTTTTCATCTCCTGGTGCTCGTGTTCTCCATTCAGGCCCCCTTACTAACAATCTCCCCACTTGGAGACTCGGCGCCTTTCCATGCCTCTTTCGTACCGTCTGCAATTTGTCCGCAGGATGAACTGCAAGAGGGGGAACCAATGAGAGACTCGCTGGAGGTGTTTGGTCGGGCACATGTCACTCTCATTTCCCATCACGAAGAAGAATTCACCAGAGGTTCAGCCTGCCACCCCGGATCGACAATAGGGCGTGAAGCCATCCAGCCGTGTTGCGTCCCACTCACAAAAAAGCGACTTGGGAAATGGAGCTCAGGGGCACTGCACTTCCCAAACCTGCAGAGTTCTAAACGATAACTATCGCCCCAAAATATATTGAGGTCAGGCTACGAAGAGGCGCTGAACGCAAGGCAGAACTGCAGGAAATGGATGTCAACGGGTACATCGGAATGGCCCCGATAGCACATGAAAAGCGCCAGAACGTGGACAATGATGCGGTTGGCCAAAAAGGGCGTATGCGTTTTTTCCTGAATATATTCAGGAAAAAACGCATACCCCCTTTTTGGCCAACCAAGCAACCTGGGAGAGCAAATCAGCACTACAAAGAAATCTCTCGCCCCCCCCGGGGCAAAAGGGCCAGGCGAAAAAAGTCTAAAAACCAGAAAGGCAGGACAGGCCACGGAGTCAAGGGAGCCTTGTTAAGCTGATGGGCGGGATGTCAATGGCCAACAGCCAATCTTCACAAGTGTATCCTCTTTCCCAAACCATGGAAAACACAGAACCACAGAGCATAGGGCACTTCCACACATGGGCGTTGACCTTGGGAAAATGAAAAAATCAACCAGACACAGGGACCCCAAAGTTGAGGGCTGCTGTCTTGACAAGAACCTCCACTCCGGTACACGTTTCATATCCCAGGAAAGAGCCAAGTGGACAAAGACGAGTGGACAAGTGGACAAAGACAAGTGGACAAGTGGACAAGTGGACAAGTGGTGCTACGTAGGTCCAATGGAGTGTCACTCAGCCATGAAATCCACGTCATGAGGCTGGTAGCAGCATCCTGAGTGGATTTAGGTACGATCATCCTCAGTGAAATAAGTCCCACAAAAAAAGAAACTTATGATATCACTTATCGAGGGAATGTAAAAATCGCTCCCCATGCACTGAATCCCCAAACAGAACAGAGTCACGCTTTTAGAAAACACACTTATGCCTGCTTCAGGGGAAAGGTGAGGTGGGGTGACGCATAAAACTCGAGTTTGAAATGAGCACAGATACCCTTCCGAAAACCGAATATGGAATGGACACGACCTACTCCTTGCTCAATCAACTGGACTCACCAGACCCTGTTCATCGCACAAGTATCTATCCGACTAGTAAGCATATTAAAAGCTAAGTCTTGATATCTCTGTGTAAGGGCATCAAGTGTGTGTAAAGCGGCTTAAAACCAGCAGGGAAAATCAGCTCAGACCCATTCTGAGGATACATTTCCAACATAAAGAAGAAACAAGCAGGGCAAAACAGAGAGAAATTCTTCCAAAATGCGTTCAGGGACTGGCATGCAACCAGGATGGACCACATCTACAGCCCCAGCGGCAGAAGACATAAGGCTGGACACTCTTGGGGCTGAGACGATTGGTGAGGTTGGGAAAGCAAATGCAGACCCTTGAAAGGAATCCTGCGTGCTCCCCATTCCATGGGTCCCAACTCTCCAGGTTCAACGCAATCTTCCGACAGCGAAAGCACTCATTGGAAACCCAGCGGATGCTACACCGTGGGATCGGGAAAGCTTTCTGAAACTCACCTCAGTTTTCATCTCCTGGTGCTCGTGTTCTCCATTCAGGCCCCCTTACTAACAATCTCCCCACTTGGAGACTCGGCGCCTTTCCATGCCTCTTTCGTACCGTCTGCAATTTGTCCGCAGGATGAACTGCAAGAGGGGGAACCAATGAGAGACTCGCTGGAGGTGTTTGGTCGGGCACATGTCACTCTCATTTCCCATCACGAAGAAGAATTCACCAGCGGTTCAGCCTGCCACCCCGGATCGACAATAGGGCGTGAAGCCATCCAGCCGTGTTGCGTCCCACTCACAAAAAAGCGACTTGGGAAATGGAGCTCAGGGGCACTGCACTTCCCAAACCTGCAGAGTTCTAAACGATAACTATCGCCCCAAAATATATTGAGGTCAGGCTACGAAGAGGCGCTGAACGCAAGGCAGAACTGCAGGAAACGGATGTCAACGGGTACATCGGAATGGCCCCGATAGCACATGAAAAGCGCCAGAACGTGGACAATGATGCGGTTGGCCAAAAAGGGCATATGCGTTTTTTCCTGAATATATTCAGGAAAAAACGCATACGCCCTTTTTGGCCAACCAAGCAACCTGGGAGAGCAAATCAGCACTACAAAGAAATCTCTCGCCCCCCCCCCGGGGCAAAAGGGCCAGGCGAAAAAAGTCTAAAAACCAGAAAGGCAGGACAGGCCACGGAGTCAAGGGAGCCTTGTTAAGCTGATGGGCGGGATGTCAATGGCCAACAGCCAATCTTCACAAGTGTATCCTCTTTCCCAAACCATGGAAAACACAGAACCACAGAGCATAGGGCACTTCCACACATGGGCGTTGACCTTGGGAAAATGAAAAAATCAACCAGACACAGGGACCCCAAAGTTGAGGGCTGCTGTCTTGACAAGAACCTCCACTCCGGTACACGTTTCATATCCCAGGAAAGAGCCAAGTGGACAAAGACGAGTGGACAAGTGGACAAAGACAAGTGGACAAGTGGACAAGTGGTGCTACGTAGGTCCAATGGAGTGTCACTCAGCCATGAAATCCACGTCATGAGGCTGGTAGCAGCATCCTGAGTGGATTTAGGTACGATCATCCTCAGTGAAATAAGTCCCACAAAAAAAGAAACTTATGATATCACTTATCGAGGGAATGTAAAAATCGCTCCCCATGCACTGAATCCCCAAACAGAACAGAGTCACGCTTTTAGAAAACACACTTATGCCTGCTTCAGGGGAAAGGTGAGGTGGGGTGACGCATAAAACTCGAGTTTGAAATGAGCACAGATACCCTTCCGAAAACCGAATATGGAATGGACACGACCTACTCCTTGCTCAATCAACTGGACTCACCAGACCCTGTTCATCGCACAAGTATCTATCCGACTAGTAAGCATCTTAAAAGCTAAGTCTTGATATCTCTGTGTAAGTGCATCAAGTGTGTGTAAAGCGGCCTAAAACCAGCAGGGAAAATCAGCTCAGACCCATTCTGAGGATACATTTCCAACATAAAGAAGAAACAAGCAGGGCAAAACAGAGAGAAATTCTTCCAAAATGCGTTCAGGGACTGGCATGCAACCAGGATTGACCACATCTACAGCCCCAGCGGCAGAAGACATAAGGCTGGACACTCTTGGGGCTGAGACGATTGGTGAGGTTGGGAAAGCAAATGCAGACCCTTGAAAGGAATCCTGCGTGCTCCCCATTCCATGGGTCCCAACTCTCCAGGTTCAATGCAATCTTCCGACAGCGAAAGCACTCATTGGAAACCCAGCGGATGCTACACCGTGGGATCGGGAAAGCTTTCTGAAACTCACCTCAGTTTTCATCTCCTGGTGCTCGTGTTCTCCATTCAGGCCCCCTTACTAACAATCTCCCCACTTGGAGACTCGGCGCCTTTCCATGCCTCTTTCGTACCGTCTGCAATTTGTCCGCAGGATGAACTGCAAGAGGGGGAACCAATGAGAGACTCGCTGGAGGTGTTTGGTCGGGCACATGTCACTCTCATTTCCCATCACGAAGAAGAATTCACCAGCGGTTCAGCCTGCCACCCCGGATCGACAATAGGGCGTGAAGCCATCCAGCCGTGTTGCGTCCCACTCACAAAAAAGCGACTTGGGAAATGGAGCTCAGGGGCACTGCACTTCCCAAACCTGCAGAGTTCTAAACGATAACTATCGCCCCAAAATATATTGAGGTCAGGCTACGAAGAGGCGCTGAACGCAAGGCAGAACTGCAGGAAACGGATGTCAACGGGTACATCGGAATGGCCCCGATAGCACATGAAAAGCGCCAGAACGTGGACAATGATGCGGTTGGCCAAAAAGGGCGTATGCGTTTTTTCCTGAATATATTCAGGAAAAAACGCATACGCCCTTTTTGGCCAACCAAGCAACCTGGGAGAGCAAATCAGCACTACAAAGAAATCTCTCGCCCCCCCCGGGGCAAAAGGGCCAGGCGAAAAAAGTCTAAAAACCAGAAAGGCAGGACAGGCCACGGAGTCAAGGGAGCCTTGTTAAGCTGATGGGCGGGATGTCAATGGCCAACAGCCAATCTTCACAAGTGTATCCTCTTTCCCAAACCATGGAAAACACAGAACCACAGAGCATAGGGCACTTCCACACATGGGCGTTGACCTTGGGAAAATGAAAAAATCAACCAGACACAGGGACCCCAAAGTTGAGGGCTGCTGTCTTGACAAGAACCTCCACTCCGGTACACGTTTCATATCCCAGGAAAGAGCCAAGTGGACAAAGACGAGTGGACAAGTGGACAAAGACAAGTGGACAAGTGGACAAGTGGTGCTACGTAGGTCCAATGGAGTGTCACTCAGCCATGAAATCCACGTCATGAGGCTGGTAGCAGCATCCTGAGTGGATTTAGGTACGATCATCCTCAGTGAAATAAGTCCCACAAAAAAAGAAACTTATGATATCACTTATCGAGGGAATGTAAAAATCGCTCCCCATGCACTGAATCCCCAAACAGAACAGAGTCACGCTTTTAGAAAACACACTTATGCCTGCTTCAGGGGAAAGGTGAGGTGGGGTGACGCATAAAACTCGAGTTTGAAATGAGCACAGATACCCTTCCGAAAACCGAATATGGAATGGACACGACCTACTCCTTGCTCAATCAACTGGACTCACCAGACCCTGTTCATCGCACAAGTATCTATCCGACTAGTAAGCATCTTAAAAGCTAAGTCTTGATATCTCTGTGTAAGTGCATCAAGTGTGTGTAAAGCGGCCTAAAACCAGCAGGGAAAATCAGCTCAGACCCATTCTGAGGATACATTTCCAACATAAAGAAGAAACAAGCAGGGCAAAACAGAGAGAAATTCTTCCAAAATGCGTTCAGGGACTGGCATGCAACCAGGATTGACCACATCTACAGCCCCAGCGGCAGAAGACATAAGGCTGGACACTCTTGGGGCTGAGACGATTGGTGAGGTTGGGAAAGCAAATGCAGACCCTTGAAAGGAATCCTGCGTGCTCCCCATTCCATGGGTCCCAACTCTCCAGGTTCAACGCAATCTTCCGACAGCGAAAGCACTCATTGGAAACCCAGCGGATGCTACACCGTGGGATCGGGAAAGCTTTCGGAAACTCACCTCAGTTTTCCTCTCCTGGTGCTCGTGTTCTCCATTCAGGCCCCCTTACTAACAATCTCCCCACTTGGAGACTCGGCGCCTTTCCATGCCTCTTTCGTACCGTCTGCAATTTGTCCGCAGGATGAACTGCAAGAGGGGGAACCAATGAGAGACTCGCTGGAGGTGTTTGGTCGGGCACATGTCACTCTCATTTCCCATCACGAAGAAGAATTCACCAGCGGTTCAGCCTGCCACCCCGGATCGACAATAGGGCGTGAAGCCATCCAGCCGTGTTGCGTCCCACTCACAAAAAAGCGACTTGGGAAATGGAGCTCAGGGGCACTGCACTTCCCAAACCTGCAGAGTTCTAAACGATAACTATCGCCCCAAAATATATTGAGGTCAGGCTACGAAGAGGCGCTGAACGCAAGGCAGAACTGCAGGAAACGGATGTCAACGGGTACATCGGAATGGCCCCGATAGCACATGAAAAGCGCCAGAACGTGGACAATGATGCGGTTGGCCAAAAAGGGCGTATGCGTTTTTTCCTGAATATATTCAGGAAAAAACGCATACGCCCTTTTTGGCCAACCAAGCAACCTGGGAGAGCAAATCAGCACTACAAAGAAATCTCTCGCCCCCCCCGGGGCAAAAGGGCCAGGCGAAAAAAGTCTAAAAACGAGAAAGGCAGGACAGGCCACGGAGTCAAGGGAGCCTTGTTAAGCTGATGGGCGGGATGTCAATGGCCAACAGCCAATCTTCACAAGTGTATCCTCTTTCCCAAACCATGGAAAACACAGAACCACAGAGCATAGGGCACTTCCACACATGGGCGTTGACCTTGGGAAAATGAAAAAATCAACCAGACACAGGGACCCCAAAGTTGAGGGCTGCTGTCTTGACAAGAACCTCCACTCCGGTACACGTTTCATATCCCAGGAAAGAGCCAAGTGGACAAAGACGAGTGGACAAGTGGACAAAGACAAGTGGACAAGTGGACAAGTGGACAAGTGGTGCTACGTAGGTCCAATGGAGTGTCACTCAGCCATGAAATCCACGTCATGAGGCTGGTAGCAGCATCCTGAGTGGATTTAGGTACGATCATCCTCAGTGAAATAAGTCCCACAAAAAAAGAAACTTATGATATCACTTATCGAGGGAATGTAAAAATCGCTCCCCATGCACTGAATCCCCAAACAGAACAGAGTCACGCTTTTAGAAAACACACTTATGCCTGCTTCAGGGGAAAGGTGAGGTGGGGTGACGCATAAAACTCGAGTTTGAAATGAGCACAGATACCCTTCCGAAAACCGAATATGGAATGGACACGACCTACTCCTTGCTCAATCAACTGGACTCACCAGACCCTGTTCATCGCACAAGTATCTATCCGACTAGTAAGCATCTTAAAAGCTAAGTCTTGATATCTCTGTGTAAGTGCATCAAGTGTGTGTAAAGCGGCCTAAAACCAGCAGGGAAAATCAGCTCAGACCCATTCTGAGGATACATTTCCAACATAAAGAAGAAACAAGCAGGGCAAAACAGAGAGAAATTCTTCCAAAATGCGTTCAGGGACTGGCATGCAACCAGGATTGACCACATCTACAGCCCCAGCGGCAGAAGACATAAGGCTGGACACTCTTGGGGCTGAGACGATTGGTGAGGTTGGGAAAGCAAATGCAGACCCTTGAAAGGAATCCTGCGTGCTCCCCATTCCATGGGTCCCAACTCTCCAGGTTCAACGCAATCTTCCGACAGCGAAAGCACTCATTGGAAACCCAGCGGATGCTACACCGTGGGATCGGGAAAGCTTTCTGAAACTCACCTCAGTTTTCATCTCCTGGTGCTCGTGTTCTCCATTCAGGCCCCCTTACTAACAATCTCCCCACTTGGAGACTCGGCGCCTTTCCATGCCTCTTTCGTACCGTCTGCAATTTGTCCGCAGGATGAACTGCAAGAGGGGGAACCAATGAGAGACTCGCTGGAGGTGTTTGGTCGGGCACATGTCACTCTCATTTCCCATCACGAAGAAGAATTCACCAGCGGTTCAGCCTGCCACCCCGGATCGACAATAGGGCGTGAAGCCATCCAGCCGTGTTGCGTCCCACTCACAAAAAAGCGACTTGGGAAATGGAGCTCAGGGGCACTGCACTTCCCAAACCTGCAGAGTTCTAAACGATAACTATCGCCCCAAAATATATTGAGGTCAGGCTACGAAGAGGCGCTGAACGCAAGGCAGAACTGCAGGAAACGGATGTCAACGGGTACATCGGAATGGCCCCGATAGCACATGAAAAGCGCCAGAACGTGGACAATGATGCGGTTGGCCAAAAAGGGCGTATGCGTTTTTTCCTGAATATATTCAGGAAAAAACGCATACGCCCTTTTTGGCCAACCAAGCAACCTGGGAGAGCAAATCAGCACTACAAAGAAATCTCTCGCCCCCCCCCGGGGCAAAAGGGCCAGGCGAAAAAAGTCTAAAAACCAGAAAGGCAGGACAGGCCACGGAGTCAAGGGAGCCTTGTTAAGCTGATGGGCGGGATGTCAATGGCCAACAGCCAATCTTCACAAGTGTATCCTCTTTCCCAAACCATGGAAAACACAGAACCACAGAGCATAGGGCACTTCCACACATGGGCGTTGACCTTGGGAAAATGAAAAAATCAACCAGACACAGGGACCCCAAAGTTGAGGGCTGCTGTCTTGACAAGAACCTCCACTCCGGTACACGTTTCATATCCCAGGAAAGAGCCAAGTGGACAAAGACGAGTGGACAAGTGGACAAAGACAAGTGGACAAGTGGACAAGTGGTGCTACGTAGGTCCAATGGAGTGTCACTCAGCCATGAAATCCACGTCATGAGGCTGGTAGCAGCATCCTGAGTGGATTTAGGTACGATCATCCTCAGTGAAATAAGTCCCACAAAAAAAGAAACTTATGATATCACTTATCGAGGGAATGTAAAAATCGCTCCCCATGCACTGAATCCCCAAACAGAACAGAGTCACGCTTTTAGAAAACACACTTATGCCTGCTTCAGGGGAAAGGTGAGGTGGGGTGACGCATAAAACTCGAGTTTGAAATGAGCACAGATACCCTTCCGAAAACCGAATATGGAATGGACACGACCTACTCCTTGCTCAATCAACTGGACTCACCAGACCCTGTTCATCGCACAAGTATCTATCCGACTAGTAAGCATCTTAAAAGCTAAGTCTTGATATCTCTGTGTAAGTGCATCAAGTGTGTGTAAAGCGGCCTAAAACCAGCAGGGAAAATCAGCTCAGACCCATTCTGAGGATACATTTCCAACATAAAGAAGAAACAAGCAGGGCAAAACAGAGAGAAATTCTTCCAAAATGCGTTCAGGGACTGGCATGCAACCAGGATTGACCACATCTACAGCCCCAGCGGCAGAAGACATAAGGCTGGACACTCTTGGGGCTGAGACGATTGGTGAGGTTGGGAAAGCAAATGCAGACCCTTGAAAGGAATCCTGCGTGCTCCCCATTCCATGGGTCCCAACTCTCCAGGTTCAACGCAATCTTCCGACAGCGAAAGCACTCATTGGAAACCCAGCGGATGCTACACCGTGGGATCGGGAAAGCTTTCTGAAACTCACCTCAGTTTTCATCTCCTGGTGCTCGTGTTCTCCATTCAGGCCCCCTTACTAACAATCTCCCCACTTGGAGACTCGGCGCCTTTCCATGCCTCTTTCGTACCGTCTGCAATTTGTCCGCAGGATGAACTGCAAGAGGGGGAACCAATGAGAGACTCGCTGGAGGTGTTTGGTCGGGCACATGTCACTCTCATTTCCCATCACGAAGAAGAATTCACCAGCGGTTCAGCCTGCCACCCCGGATCGACAGTAGGGCGTGAAGCCATCCAGCCGTGTTGCGTCCCACTCACAAAAAAGCGACTTGGGAAATGGAGCTCAGGGGCACTGCACTTCCCAAACCTGCAGAGTTCTAAACGATAACTATCGCCCCAAAATATATTGAGGTCAGGCTACGAAGAGGCGCTGAACGCAAGGCAGAACTGCAGGAAACGGATGTCAACGGGTACATCGGAATGGCCCCGATAGCACATGAAAAGCGCCAGAACGTGGACAATGATGCGGTTGGCCAAAAAGGGCGTATGCGTTTTTTCCTGAATATATTCAGGAAAAAACGCATACGCCCTTTTTGGCCAACCAAGCAACCTGGGAGAGCAAATCAGCACTACAAAGAAATCTCTCGCCCCCCCCGGGGCAAAAGGGCCAGGCGAAAAAAGTCTAAAAACCAGAAAGTCAGGACAGGCCACGGAGTCAAGGGAGCCTTGTTAAGCTGATGGGCGGGATGTCAATGGCCAACAGCCAATCTTCACAAGTGTATCCTCTTTCCCAAACCATGGAAAACACAGAACCACAGAGCATAGGGCACTTCCACACATGGGCGTTGACCTTGGGAAAATGAAAAAATCAACCAGACACAGGGACCCCAAAGTTGAGGGCTGCTGTCTTGACAAGAACCTCCACTCCGGTACACGTTTCATATCCCAGGAAAGAGCCAAGTGGACAAAGACGAGTGGACAAGTGGACAAAGACAAGTGGACAAGTGGACAAGTGGTGCTACGTAGGTCCAATGGAGTGTCACTCAGCCATGAAATCCACGTCATGAGGCTGGTAGCAGCATCCTGAGTGGATTTAGGTACGATCATCCTCAGTGAAATAAGTCCCACAAAAAAAGAAACTTATGATATCACTTATCGAGGGAATGTAAAAATCGCTCCCCATGCACTGAATCCCCAAACAGAACAGAGTCACGCTTTTAGAAAACACACTTATGCCTGCTTCAGGGGAAAGGTGAGGTGGGGTGACGCATAAAACTCGAGTTTGAAATGAGCACAGATACCCTTCCGAAAACCGAATATGGAATGGACACGACCTACTCCTTGCTCAATCAACTGGACTCACCAGACCCTGTTCATCGCACAAGTATCTATCCGACTAGTAAGCATCTTAAAAGCTAAGTCTTGATATCTCTGTGTAAGTGCATCAAGTGTGTGTAAAGCGGCCTAAAACCAGCAGGGAAAATCAGCTCAGACCCATTCTGAGGATACATTTCCAACATAAAGAAGAAACAAGCAGGGCAAAACAGAGAGAAATTCTTCCAAAATGCGTTCAGGGACTGGCATGCAACCAGGATTGACCACATCTACAGCCCCAGCGGCAGAAGACATAAGGCTGGACACTCTTGGGGCTGAGACGATTGGTGAGGTTGGGAAAGCAAATGCAGACCCTTGAAAGGAATCCTGCGTGCTCCCCATTCCATGGGTCCCAACTCTCCAGGTTCAACGCAATCTTCCGACAGCGAAAGCACTCATTGGAAACCCAGCGGATGCTACACCGTGGGATCGGGAAAGCTTTCTGAAACTCACCTCAGTTTTCATCTCCTGGTGCTCGTGTTCTCCATTCAGGCCCCCTTACTAACAATCTCCCCACTTGGAGACTCGGCGCCTTTCCATGCCTCTTTCGTACCGTCTGCAATTTGTCCGCAGGATGAACTGCAAGAGGGGGAACCAATGAGAGACTCGCTGGAGGTGTTTGGTCGGGCACATGTCACTCTCATTTCCCATCACGAAGAAGAATTCACCAGAGGTTCAGCCTGCCACCCCGGATCGACAATAGGGCGTGAAGCCATCCAGCCGTGTTGCGTCCCACTCACAAAAAAGCGACTTGGGAAATGGAGCTCAGGGGCACTGCACTTCCCAAACCTGCAGAGTTCTAAACGATAACTATCGCCCCAAAATATATTGAGGTCAGGCTACGAAGAGGCGCTGAACGCAAGGCAGAACTGCAGGAAATGGATGTCAACGGGTACATCGGAATGGCCCCGATAGCACATGAAAAGCGCCAGAACGTGGACAATGATGCGGTTGGCCAAAAAGGGCGTATGCGTTTTTTCCTGAATATATTCAGGAAAAAACGCATACGCCCTTTTTGGCCAACCAAGCAACCTGGGAGAGCAAATCAGCACTACAAAGAAATCTCTCGCCCCCCCCGGGGCAAAAGGGCCAGGCGAAAAAAGTCTAAAAACCAGAAAGTCAGGACAGGCCACGGAGTCAAGGGAGCCTTGTTAAGCTGATGGGCGGGATGTCAATGGCCAACAGCCAATCTTCACAAGTGTATCCTCTTTCCCAAACCATGGAAAACACAGAACCACAGAGCATAGGGCACTTCCACACATGGGCGTTGACCTTGGGAAAATGAAAAAATCAACCAGACACAGGGACCCCAAAGTTGAGGGCTGCTGTCTTGACAAGAACCTCCACTCCGGTACACGTTTCATATCCCAGGAAAGAGCCAAGTGGACAAAGACGAGTGGACAAGTGGACAAAGACAAGTGGACAAGTGGACAAGTGGTGCTACGTAGGTCCAATGGAGTGTCACTCAGCCATGAAATCCACGTCATGAGGCTGGTAGCAGCATCCTGAGTGGATTTAGGTACGATCATCCTCAGTGAAATAAGTCCCACAAAAAAAGAAACTTATGATATCACTTATCGAGGGAATGTAAAAATCGCTCCCCATGCACTGAATCCCCAAACAGAACAGAGTCACGCTTTTAGAAAACACACTTATGCCTGCTTCAGGGGAAAGGTGAGGTGGGGTGACGCATAAAACTCGAGTTTGAAATGAGCACAGATACCCTTCCGAAAACCGAATATGGAATGGACACGACCTACTCCTTGCTCAATCAACTGGACTCACCAGACCCTGTTCATCGCACAAGTATCTATCCGACTAGTAAGCATCTTAAAAGCTAAGTCTTGATATCTCTGTGTAAGTGCATCAAGTGTGTGTAAAGCGGCCTAAAACCAGCAGGGAAAATCAGCTCAGACCCATTCTGAGGATACATTTCCAACATAAAGAAGAAACAAGCAGGGCAAAACAGAGAGAAATTCTTCCAAAATGCGTTCAGGGACTGGCATGCAACCAGGATTGACCACATCTACAGCCCCAGCGGCAGAAGACATAAGGCTGGACACTCTTGGGGCTGAGACGATTGGTGAGGTTGGGAAAGCAAATGCAGACCCTTGAAAGGAATCCTGCGTGCTCCCCATTCCATGGGTCCCAACTCTCCAGGTTCAACGCAATCTTCCGACAGCGAAAGCACTCATTGGAAACCCAGCGGATGCTACACCGTGGGATCGGGAAAGCTTTCTGAAACTCACCTCAGTTTTCATCTCCTGGTGCTCGTGTTCTCCATTCAGGCCCCCTTACTAACAATCTCCCCACTTGGAGACTCGGCGCCTTTCCATGCCTCTTTCGTACCGTCTGCAATTTGTCCGCAGGATGAACTGCAAGAGGGGGAACCAATGAGAGACTCGCTGGAGGTGTTTGGTCGGGCACATGTCACTCTCATTTCCCATCACGAAGAAGAATTCACCAGCGGTTCAGCCTGCCACCCCGGATCGACAATAGGGCGTGAAGCCATCCAGCCGTGTTGCGTCCCACTCACAAAAAAGCGACTTGGGAAATGGAGCTCAGGGGCACTGCACTTCCCAAACCTGCAGAGTTCTAAACGATAACTATCGCCCCAAAATATATTGAGGTCAGGCTACGAAGAGGCGCTGAACGCAAGGCAGAACTGCAGGAAACGGATGTCAACGGGTACATCGGAATGGCCCCGATAGCACATGAAAAGCGCCAGAACGTGGACAATGATGCGGTTGGCCAAAAAGGGCGTATGCGTTTTTTCCTGAATATATTCAGGAAAAAACGCATACGCCCTTTTTGGCCAACCAAGCAACCTGGGAGAGCAAATCAGCACTACAAAGAAATCTCTCGCCCCCCCCCGGGGCAAAAGGGCCAGGCGAAAAAAGTCTAAAAACCAGAAAGGCAGGACAGGCCACGGAGTCAAGGGAGCCTTGTTAAGCTGATGGGCGGGATGTCAATGGCCAACAGCCAATCTTCACAAGTGTATCCTCTTTCCCAAACCATGGAAAACACAGAACCACAGAGCATAGGGCACTTCCACACATGGGCGTTGACCTTGGGAAAATGAAAAAATCAACCAGACACAGGGACCCCAAAGTTGAGGGTTGCTGTCTTGACAAGAACCTCCACTCCGGTACACGTTTCATATCCCAGGAAAGAGCCAAGTGGACAAAGACGAGTGGACAAGTGGACAAAGACAAGTGGACAAGTGGACAAGTGGTGCTACGTAGGTCCAATGGAGTGTCACTCAGCCATGAAATCCACGTCATGAGGCTGGTAGCAGCATCCTGAGTGGATTTAGGTACGATCATCCTCAGTGAAATAAGTCCCACAAAAAAAGAAACTTATGATATCACTTATCGAGGGAATGTAAAAATCGCTCCCCATGCACTGAATCCCCAAACAGAACAGAGTCACGCTTTTAGAAAACACACTTATGCCTGCTTCAGGGGAAAGGTGAGGTGGGGTGACGCATAAAACTCGAGTTTGAAATGAGCACAGATACCCTTCCGAAAACCGAATATGGAATGGACACGACCTACTCCTTGCTCAATCAACTGGACTCACCAGACCCTGTTCATCGCACAAGTATCTATCCGACTAGTAAGCATCTTAAAAGCTAAGTCTTGATATCTCTGTGTAAGTGCATCAAGTGTGTGTAAAGCGGCCTAAAACCAGCAGGGAAAATCAGCTCAGACCCATTCTGAGGATACATTTCCAACATAAAGAAGAAACAAGCAGGGCAAAACAGAGAGAAATTCTTCCAAAATGCGTTCAGGGACTGGCATGCAACCAGGATTGACCACATCTACAGCCCCAGCGGCAGAAGACATAAGGCTGGACACTCTTGGGGCTGAGACGATTGGTGAGGTTGGGAAAGCAAATGCAGACCCTTGAAAGGAATCCTGCGTGCTCCCCATTCCATGGGTCCCAACTCTCCAGGTTCAACGCAATCTTCCGACAGCGAAAGCACTCATTGGAAACCCAGCGGATGCTACACCGTGGGATCGGGAAAGCTTTCTGAAACTCACCTCAGTTTTCATCTCCTGGTGCTCGTGTTCTCCATTCAGGCCCCCTTACTAACAATCTCCCCACTTGGAGACTCGGCGCCTTTCCATGCCTCTTTCGTACCGTCTGCAATTTGTCCGCAGGATGAACTGCAAGAGGGGGAACCAATGAGAGACTCGCTGGAGGTGTTTGGTCGGGCACATGTCACTCTCATTTCCCATCACGAAGAAGAATTCACCAGCGGTTCAGCCTGCCACCCCGGATCGACAGTAGGGCGTGAAGCCATCCAGCCGTGTTGCGTCCCACTCACAAAAAAGCGACTTGGGAAATGGAGCTCAGGGGCACTGCACTTCCCAAACCTGCAGAGTTCTAAACGATAACTATCGCCCCAAAATATATTGAGGTCAGGCTACGAAGAGGCGCTGAACGCAAGGCAGAACTGCAGGAAACGGATGTCAACGGGTACATCGGAATGGCCCCGATAGCACATGAAAAGCGCCAGAACGTGGACAATGATGCGGTTGGCCAAAAAGGGCGTATGCGTTTTTTCCTGAATATATTCAGGAAAAAACGCATACGCCCTTTTTGGCCAACCAAGCAACCTGGGAGAGCAAATCAGCACTACAAAGAAATCTCTCGCCCCCCCCCGGGGCAAAAGGGCCAGGCGAAAAAAGTCTAAAAACCAGAAAGGCAGGACAGGCCACGGAGTCAAGGGAGCCTTGTTAAGCTGATGGGCGGGATGTCAATGGCCAACAGCCAATCTTCACAAGTGTATCCTCTTTCCCAAACCATGGAAAACACAGAACCACAGAGCATAGGGCACTTCCACACATGGGCGTTGACCTTGGGAAAATGAAAAAATCAACCAGACACAGGGACCCCAAAGTTGAGGGCTGCTGTCTTGACAAGAACCTCCACTCCGGTACACGTTTCATATCCCAGGAAAGAGCCAAGTGGACAAAGACGAGTGGACAAGTGGACAAAGACAAGTGGACAAGTGGACAAGTGGTGCTACGTAGGTCCAATGGAGTGTCACTCAGCCATGAAATCCACGTCATGAGGCTGGTAGCAGCATCCTGAGTGGATTTAGGTACGATCATCCTCAGTGAAATAAGTCCCACAAAAAAAGAAACTTATGATATCACTTATCGAGGGAATGTAAAAATCGCTCCCCATGCACTGAATCCCCAAACAGAACAGAGTCACGCTTTTAGAAAACACACTTATGCCTGCTTCAGGGGAAAGGTGAGGTGGGGTGACGCATAAAACTCGAGTTTGAAATGAGCACAGATACCCTTCCGAAAACCGAATATGGAATGGACACGACCTACTCCTTGCTCAATCAACTGGACTCACCAGACCCTGTTCATCGCACAAGTATCTATCCGACTAGTAAGCATCTTAAAAGCTAAGTCTTGATATCTCTGTGTAAGTGCATCAAGTGTGTGTAAAGCGGCCTAAAACCAGCAGGGAAAATCAGCTCAGACCCATTCTGAGGATACATTTCCAACATAAAGAAGAAACAAGCAGGGCAAAACAGAGAGAAATTCTTCCAAAATGCGTTCAGGGACTGGCATGCAACCAGGATTGACCACATCTACAGCCCCAGCGGCAGAAGACATAAGGCTGGACACTCTTGGGGCTGAGACGATTGGTGAGGTTGGGAAAGCAAATGCAGACCCTTGAAAGGAATCCTGCGTGCTCCCCATTCCATGGCTCCCAACTCTCCAGGTTCAACGCAATCTTCCGACAGCGAAAGCACTCATTGGAAACCCAGCGGATGCTACACCGTGGGATCGGGAAAGCTTTCTGAAACTCACCTCAGTTTTCATCTCCTGGTGCTCGTGTTCTCCATTCAGGCCCCCTTACTAACAATCTCCCCACTTGGAGACTCGGCGCCTTTCCATGCCTCTTTCGTACCGTCTGCAATTTGTCCGCAGGATGAACTGCAAGAGGGGGAACCAATGAGAGACTCGCTGGAGGTGTTTGGTCGGGCACATGTCACTCTCATTTCCCATCACGAAGAAGAATTCACCAGCGGTTCAGCCTGCCACCCCGGATCGACAGTAGGGCGTGAAGCCATCCAGCCGTGTTGCGTCCCACTCACAAAAAAGCGACTTGGGAAATGGAGCTCAGGGGCACTGCACTTCCCAAACCTGCAGAGTTCTAAACGATAACTATCGCCCCAAAATATATTGAGGTCAGGCTACGAAGAGGCGCTGAACGCAAGGCAGAACTGCAGGAAACGGATGTCAACGGGTACATCGGAATGGCCCCGATAGCACATGAAAAGCGCCAGAACGTGGACAATGATGCGGTTGGCCAAAAAGGGCGTATGCGTTTTTTCCTGAATATATTCAGGAAAAAACGCATACGCCCTTTTTGGCCAACCAAGCAACCTGGGAGAGCAAATCAGCACTACAAAGAAATCTCTCGCCCCCCCCCGGGGCAAGAGGGCCAGGCGAAAAAAGTCTAAAAACCAGAAAGGCAGGACAGGCCACGGAGTCAAGGGAGCCTTGTTAAGCTGATGGGCGGGATGTCAATGGCCAACAGCCAATCTTCACAAGTGTATCCTCTTTCCCAAACCATGGAAAACACAGAACCACAGAGCATAGGGCACTTCCACACATGGGCGTTGACCTTGGGAAAATGAAAAAATCAACCAGACACAGGGACCCCAAAGTTGAGGGCTGCTGTCTTGACAAGAACCTCCACTCCGGTACACGTTTCATATCCCAGGAAAGAGCCAAGTGGACAAAGACGAGTGGACAAGTGGACAAAGACAAGTGGACAAGTGGTGCTACGTAGGTCCAATGGAGTGTCACTCAGCCATGAAATCCACGTCATGAGGCTGGTAGCAGCATCCTGATTGGATTTAGGTACGATCATCCTCAGTGAAATAAGTCCCACAAAAAAAGAAACTTATGATATCACTTATCGAGGGAATGTAAAAATCGCTCCCCATGCACTGAATCCCCAAACAGAACAGAGTCACGCTTTTAGAAAACACACTTATGCCTGCTTCAGGGGAAAGGTGAGGTGGGGTGACGCATAAAACTCGAGTTTGAAATGAGCACAGATACCCTTCCGAAAACCGAATATGGAATGGACACGACCTACTCCTTGCTCAATCAACTGGACTCACCAGACCCTGTTCATCGCACAAGTATCTATCCGACTAGTAAGCATCTTAAAAGCTAAGTCTTGATATCTCTGTGTAAGTGCATCAAGTGTGTGTAAAGCGGCCTAAAACCAGCAGGGAAAATCAGCTCAGACCCATTCTGAGGATACATTTCCAACATAAAGAAGAAACAAGCAGGGCAAAACAGAGAGAAATTCTTCCAAAATGCGTTCAGGGACTGGCATGCAACCAGGATTGACCACATCTACAGCCCCAGCGGCAGAAGACATAAGGCTGGACACTCTTGGGGCTGAGACGATTGGTGAGGTTGGGAAAGCAAATGCAGACCCTTGAAAGGAATCCTGCGTGCTCCCCATTCCATGGGTCCCAACTCTCCAGGTTCAACGCAATCTTCCGACAGCGAAAGCACTCATTGGAAACCCAGCGGATGCTACACCGTGGGATCGGGAAAGCTTTCTGAAACTCACCTCAGTTTTCCTCTCCTGGTGCTCGTGTTCTCCATTCAGGCCCCCTTACTAACAATCTCCCCACTTGGAGACTCGGCGCCTTTCCATGCCTCTTTCGTACCGTCTGCAATTTGTCCGCAGGATGAACTGCAAGAGGGGGAACCAATGAGAGACTCGCTGGAGGTGTTTGGTCGGGCACATGTCACTCTCATTTCCCATCACGAAGAAGAATTCACCAGCGGTTCAGCCTGCCACCCCGGATCGACAGTAGGGCGTGAAGCCATCCAGCCGTGTTGCGTCCCACTCACAAAAAAGCGACTTGGGAAATGGAGCTCAGGGGCACTGCACTTCCCAAACCTGCAGAGTTCTAAACGATAACTATCGCCCCAAAATATATTGAGGTCAGGCTACGAAGAGGCGCTGAACGCAAGGCAGAACTGCAGGAAACGGATGTCAACGGGTACATCGGAATGGCCCCGATAGCACATGAAAAGCGCCAGAACGTGGACAATGATGCGGTTGGCCAAAAAGGGCGTATGCGTTTTTTCCTGAATATATTCAGGAAAAAACGCATACGCCCTTTTTGGCCAACCAAGCAACCTGGGAGAGCAAATCAGCACTACAAAGAAATCTCTCGCCCCCCCCCGGGGCAAAAGGGCCAGGCGAAAAAAGTCTAAAAACCAGAAAGGCAGGACAGGCCACGGAGTCAAGGGAGCCTTGTTAAGCTGATGGGCGGGATGTCAATGGCCAACAGCCAATCTTCACAAGTGTATCCTCTTTCCCAAACCATGGAAAACACAGAACCACAGAGCATAGGGCACTTCCACACATGGGCGTTGACCTTGGGAAAATGAAAAAATCAACCAGACACAGGGACCCCAAAGTTGAGGGCTGCTGTCTTGACAAGAACCTCCACTCCGGTACACGTTTCATATCCCAGGAAAGAGCCAAGTGGACAAAGACGAGTGGACAAGTGGACAAAGACAAGTGGACAAGTGGTGCTACGTAGGTCCAATGGAGTGTCACTCAGCCATGAAATCCACGTCATGAGGCTGGTAGCAGCATCCTGATTGGATTTAGGTACGATCATCCTCAGTGAAATAAGTCCCACAAAAAAAGAAACTTATGATATCACTTATCGAGGGAATGTAAAAATCGCTCCCCATGCACTGAATCCCCAAACAGAACAGAGTCACGCTTTTAGAAAACACACTTATGCCTGCTTCAGGGGAAAGGTGAGGTGGGGTGACGCATAAAACTCGAGTTTGAAATGAGCACAGATACCCTTCCGAAAACCGAATATGGAATGGACACGACCTACTCCTTGCTCAATCAACTGGACTCACCAGACCCTGTTCATCGCACAAGTATCTATCCGACTAGTAAGCATCTTAAAAGCTAAGTCTTGATATCTCTGTGTAAGTGCATCAAGTGTGTGTAAAGCGGCCTAAAACCAGCAGGGAAAATCAGCTCAGACCCATTCTGAGGATACATTTCCAACATAAAGAAGAAACAAGCAGGGCAAAACAGAGAGAAATTCTTCCAAAATGCGTTCAGGGACTGGCATGCAACCAGGATTGACCACATCTACAGCCCCAGCGGCAGAAGACATAAGGCTGGACACTCTTGGGGCTGAGACGATTGGTGAGGTTGGGAAAGCAAATGCAGACCCTTGAAAGGAATCCTGCGTGCTCCCCATTCCATGGGTCCCAACTCTCCAGGTTCAACGCAATCTTCCGACAGCGAAAGCACTCATTGGAAACCCAGCGGATGCTACACCGTGGGATCGGGAAAGCTTTCTGAAACTCACCTCAGTTTTCATCTCCTGGTGCTCGTGTTCTCCATTCAGGCCCCCTTACTAACAATCTCCCCACTTGGAGACTCGGCGCCTTTCCATGCCTCTTTCGTACCGTCTGCAATTTGTCCGCAGGATGAACTGCAAGAGGGGGAACCAATGAGAGACTCGCTGGAGGTGTTTGGTCGGGCACATGTCACTCTCATTTCCCATCACGAAGAAGAATTCACCAGCGGTTCAGCCTGCCACCCCGGATCGACAGTAGGGCGTGAAGCCATCCAGCCGTGTTGCGTCCCACTCACAAAAAAGCGACTTGGGAAATGGAGCTCAGGGGCACTGCACTTCCCAAACCTGCAGAGTTCTAAACGATAACTATCGCCCCAAAATATATTGAGGTCAGGCTACGAAGAGGCGCTGAACGCAAGGCAGAACTGCAGGAAACGGATGTCAACGGGTACATCGGAATGGCCCCGATAGCACATGAAAAGCGCCAGAACGTGGACAATGATGCGGTTGGCCAAAAAGGGCGTATGCGTTTTTTCCTGAATATATTCAGGAAAAAACGCATACGCCCTTTTTGGCCAACCAAGCAACCTGGGAGAGCAAATCAGCACTACAAAGAAATCTCTCGCCCCCCCCGGGGCAAAAGGGCCAGGCGAAAAAAGTCTAAAAACCAGAAAGTCAGGACAGGCCACGGAGTCAAGGGAGCCTTGTTAAGCTGATGGGCGGGATGTCAATGGCCAACAGCCAATCTTCACAAGTGTATCCTCTTTCCCAAACCATGGAAAACACAGAACCACAGAGCATAGGGCACTTCCACACATGGGCGTTGACCTTGGGAAAATGAAAAAATCAA
The DNA here is from genome assembly GCF_026419965.1 of Kogia breviceps. Classification (NCBI taxonomy): domain Eukaryota; kingdom Metazoa; phylum Chordata; class Mammalia; order Artiodactyla; family Physeteridae; genus Kogia; species Kogia breviceps. Next base: position 830,457 of record NW_026712105.1, on the reverse strand, counting down.
CCAGACACAGGGACCCCAAAGTTGAGGGCTGCTGTCTTGACAAGAACCTCCACTCCGGTACACGTTTCATATCCCAGGAAAGAGCCAAGTGGACAAAGACGAGTGGACAAGTGGACAAAGACAAGTGGACAAGTGGACAAGTGGTGCTACGTAGGTCCAATGGAGTGTCACTCAGCCATGAAATCCACGTCATGAGGCTGGTAGCAGCATCCTGAGTGGATTTAGGTACGATCATCCTCAGTGAAATAAGTCCCACAAAAAAAGAAACTTATGATATCACTTATCGAGGGAATGTAAAAATCGCTCCCCATGCACTGAATCCCCAAACAGAACAGAGTCACGCTTTTAGAAAACACACTTATGCCTGCTTCAGGGGAAAGGTGAGGTGGGGTGACGCATAAAACTCGAGTTTGAAATGAGCACAGATACCCTTCCGAAAACCGAATATGGAATGGACACGACCTACTCCTTGCTCAATCAACTGGACTCACCAGACCCTGTTCATCGCACAAGTATCTATCCGACTAGTAAGCATCTTAAAAGCTAAGTCTTGATATCTCTGTGTAAGTGCATCAAGTGTGTGTAAAGCGGCCTAAAACCAGCAGGGAAAATCAGCTCAGACCCATTCTGAGGATACATTTCCAACATAAAGAAGAAACAAGCAGGGCAAAACAGAGAGAAATTCTTCCAAAATGCGTTCAGGGACTGGCATGCAACCAGGATTGACCACATCTACAGCCCCAGCGGCAGAAGACATAAGGCTGGACACTCTTGGGGCTGAGACGATTGGTGAGGTTGGGAAAGCAAATGCAGACCCTTGAAAGGAATCCTGCGTGCTCCCCATTCCATGGGTCCCAACTCTCCAGGTTCAACGCAATCTTCCGACAGCGAAAGCACTCATTGGAAACCCAGCGGATGCTACACCGTGGGATCGGGAAAGCTTTCTGAAACTCACCTCAGTTTTCATCTCCTGGTGCTCGTGTTCTCCATTCAGGCCCCCTTACTAACAATCTCCCCACTTGGAGACTCGGCGCCTTTCCATGCCTCTTTCGTACCGTCTGCAATTTGTCCGCAGGATGAACTGCAAGAGGGGGAACCAATGAGAGACTCGCTGGAGGTGTTTGGTCGGGCACATGTCACTCTCATTTCCCATCACGAAGAAGAATTCACCAGCGGTTCAGCCTGCCACCCCGGATCGACAGTAGGGCGTGAAGCCATCCAGCCGTGTTGCGTCCCACTCACAAAAAAGCGACTTGGGAAATGGAGCTCAGGGGCACTGCACTTCCCAAACCTGCAGAGTTCTAAACGATAACTATCGCCCCAAAATATATTGAGGTCAGGCTACGAAGAGGCGCTGAACGCAAGGCAGAACTGCAGGAAACGGATGTCAACGGGTACATCGGAATGGCCCCGATAGCACATGAAAAGCGCCAGAACGTGGACAATGATGCGGTTGGCCAAAAAGGGCGTATGCGTTTTTTCCTGAATATATTCAGGAAAAAACGCATACGCCCTTTTTGGCCAACCAAGCAACCTGGGAGAGCAAATCAGCACTACAAAGAAATCTCTCGCCCCCCCACGGGGCAAAAGGGCCAGGCGAAAAAAGTCTAAAAACCAGAAAGGCAGGACAGGCCACGGAGTCAAGGGAGCCTTGTTAAGCTGATGGGCGGGATGTCAATGGCCAACAGCCAATCTTCACAAGTGTATCCTCTTTCCCAAACCATGGAAAACACAGAACCACAGAGCATAGGGCACTTCCACACATGGGCGTTGACCTTGGGAAAATGAAAAAATCAACCAGACACAGGGACCCCAAAGTTGAGGGCTGCTGTCTTGACAAGAACCTCCACTCCGGTACACGTTTCATATCCCAGGAAAGAGCCAAGTGGACAAAGACGAGTGGACAAGTGGACAAAGACAAGTGGACAAGTGGACAAGTGGTGCTACGTAGGTCCAATGGAGTGTCACTCAGCCATGAAATCCACGTCATGAGGCTGGTAGCAGCATCCTGAGTGGATTTAGGTACGATCATCCTCAGTGAAATAAGTCCCACAAAAAAAGAAACTTATGATATCACTTATCGAGGGAATGTAAAAATCGCTCCCCATGCACTGAATCCCCAAACAGAACAGAGTCACGCTTTTAGAAAACACACTTATGCCTGCTTCAGGGGAAAGGTGAGGTGGGGTGACGCATAAAACTCGAGTTTGAAATGAGCACAGATACCCTTCCGAAAGCCGAATATGGAATGGACACGACCTACTCCTTGCTCAATCAACTGGACTCACCAGACCCTGTTCATCGCACAAGTATCTATCCGACTAGTAAGCATCTTAAAAGCTAAGTCTTGATATCTCTGTGTAAGTGCATCAAGTGTGTGTAAAGCGGCCTAAAACCAGCAGGGAAAATCAGCTCAGACCCATTCTGAGGATACATTTCCAACATAAAGAAGAAACAAGCAGGGCAAAACAGAGAGAAATTCTTCCAAAATGCGTTCAGGGACTGGCATGCAACCAGGATTGACCACATCTACAGCCCCAGCGGCAGAAGACATAAGGCTGGACACTCTTGGGGCTGAGACGATTGGTGAGGTTGGGAAAGCAAATGCAGACCCTTGAAAGGAATCCTGCGTGCTCCCCATTCCATGGGTCCCAACTCTCCAGGTTCAACGCAATCTTCCGACAGCGAAAGCACTCATTGGAAACCCAGCGGATGCTACACCGTGGGATCGGGAAAGCTTTCTGAAACTCACCTCAGTTTTCATCTCCTGGTGCTCGTGTTCTCCATTCAGGCCCCCTTACTAACAATCTCCCCACTTGGAGACTCGGCGCCTTTCCATGCCTCTTTCGTACCGTCTGCAATTTGTCCGCAGGATGAACTGCAAGAGGGGGAACCAATGAGAGACTCGCTGGAGGTGTTTGGTCGGGCACATGTCACTCTCATTTCCCATCACGAAGAAGAATTCACCAGCGGTTCAGCCTGCCACCCCGGATCGACAGTAGGGCGTGAAGCCATCCAGCCGTGTTGCGTCCCACTCACAAAAAAGCGACTTGGGAAATGGAGCTCAGGGGCACTGCACTTCCCAAACCTGCAGAGTTCTAAACGATAACTATCGCCCCAAAATATATTGAGGTCAGGCTACGAAGAGGCGCTGAACGCAAGGCAGAACTGCAGGAAACGGATGTCAACGGGTACATCGGAATGGCCCCGATAGCACATGAAAAGCGCCAGAACGTGGACAATGATGCGGTTGGCCAAAAAGGGCGTATGCGTTTTTTCCTGAATATATTCAGGAAAAAACGCATACGCCCTTTTTGGCCAACCAAGCAACCTGGGAGAGCAAATCAGCACTACAAAGAAATCTCTCGCCCCCCCCGGGGCAAAAGGGCCAGGCGAAAAAAGTCTAAAAACCAGAAAGTCAGGACAGGCCACGGAGTCAAGGGAGCCTTGTTAAGCTGATGGGAGGGATGTCAATGGCCAACAGCCAATCTTCACAAGTGTATCCTCTTTCCCAAACCATGGAAAACACAGAACCACAGAGCATAGGGCACTTCCACACATGGGCGTTGACCTTGGGAAAATGAAAAAATCAACCAGACACAGGGACCCCAAAGTTGAGGGCTGCTGTCTTGACAAGAACCTCCACTCCGGTACACGTTTCATATCCCAGGAAAGAGCCAAGTGGACAAAGACGAGTGGACAAGTGGACAAAGACAAGTGGACAAGTGGACAAGTGGTGCTACGTAGGTCCAATGGAGTGTCACTCAGCCATGAAATCCACGTCATGAGGCTGGTAGCAGCATCCTGATTGGATTTAGGTACGATCATCCTCAGTGAAATAAGTCCCACAAAAAAAGAAACTTATGATATCACTTATCGAGGGAATGTAAAAATCGCTCCCCATGCACTGAATCCCCAAACAGAACAGAGTCACGCTTTTAGAAAACACACTTATGCCTGCTTCAGGGGAAAGGTGAGGTGGGGTGACGCATAAAACTCGAGTTTGAAATGAGCACAGATACCCTTCCGAAAGCCGAATATGGAATGGACACGACCTACTCCTTGCTCAATCAACTGGACTCACCAGACCCTGTTCATCGCACAAGTATCTATCCGACTAGTAAGCATCTTAAAAGCTAAGTCTTGATATCTCTGTGTAAGTGCATCAAGTGTGTGTAAAGCGGCCTAAAACCAGCAGGGAAAATCAGCTCAGACCCATTCTGAGGATACATTTCCAACATAAAGAAGAAACAAGCAGGGCAAAACAGAGAGAAATTCTTCCAAAATGCGTTCAGGGACTGGCATGCAACCAGGATTGACCACATCTACAGCCCCAGCGGCAGAAGACATAAGGCTGGACACTCTTGGGGCTGAGACGATTGGTGAGGTTGGGAAAGCAAATGCAGACCCTTGAAAGGAATCCTGCGTGCTCCCCATTCCATGGGTCCCAACTCTCCAGGTTCAACGCAATCTTCCGACAGCGAAAGCACTCATTGGAAACCCAGCGGATGCTACACCGTGGGATCGGGAAAGCTTTCTGAAACTCACCTCAGTTTTCATCTCCTGGTGCTCGTGTTCTCCATTCAGGCCCCCTTACTAACAATCTCCCCACTTGGAGACTCGGCGCCTTTCCATGCCTCTTTCGTACCGTCTGCAATTTGTCCGCAGGATGAACTGCAAGAGGGGGAACCAATGAGAGACTCGCTGGAGGTGTTTGGTCGGGCACATGTCACTCTCATTTCCCATCACGAAGAAGAATTCACCAGCGGTTCAGCCTGCCACCCCGGATCGACAATAGGGCGTGAAGCCATCCAGCCGTGTTGCGTCCCACTCACAAAAAAGCGACTTGGGAAATGGAGCTCAGGGGCACTGCACTTCCCAAACCTGCAGAGTTCTAAACGATAACTATCGCCCCAAAATATATTGAGGTCAGGCTACGAAGAGGCGCTGAACGCAAGGCAGAACTGCAGGAAACGGATGTCAACGGGTACATCGGAATGGCCCCGATAGCACATGAAAAGCGCCAGAACGTGGACAATGATGCGGTTGGCCAAAAAGGGCGTATGCGTTTTTTCCTGAATATATTCAGGAAAAAAACGCATACGCCCTTTTTGGCCAACCAAGCAACCTGGGAGAGCAAATCAGCACTACAAAGAAATCTCTCGCCCCCCCCCACCCCGGGGCAAAAGGGCCAGGCGAAAAAAGTCTAAAAACCAGAAAGGCAGGAGAGCCCACGGAGTCAAGGGAGCCTTGTTAAGCTGATGGGCGGGATGTCAATGGCCAACAGCCAATCTTCACAAGTGTATCCTCTTTCCCAAACCATGGAAAACACAGAACCACAGAGCATAGGGCACTTCCACACATGGGCGTTGACCTTGGGAAAATGAAAAAATCAACCAGACACAGGGACCCCAAAGTTGAGGGCTGCTGTCTTGACAAGAACCTCCACTCCGGTACACGTTTCATATCCCAGGAAAGAGCCAAGTGGACAAAGACGAGTGGACAAGTGGACAAAGACAAGTGGACAAGTGGACAAGTGGTGCTACGTAGGTCCAATGGAGTGTCACTCAGCCATGAAATCCACGTCATGAGGCTGGTAGCAGCATCCTGATTGGATTTAGGTACGATCATCCTCAGTGAAATAAGTCCCACAAAAAAAGAAACTTATGATATCACTTATCGAGGGAATGTAAAAATCGCTCCCCATGCACTGAATCCCCAAACAGAACAGAGTCACGCTTTTAGAAAACACACTTATGCCTGCTTCAGGGGAAAGGTGAGGTGGGGTGACGCATAAAACTCGAGTTTGAAATGAGCACAGATACCCTTCCGAAAGCCGAATATGGAATGGACACGACCTACTCCTTGCTCAATCAACTGGACTCACCAGACCCTGTTCATCGCACAAGTATCTATCCGACTAGTAAGCATCTTAAAAGCTAAGTCTTGATATCTCTGTGTAAGTGCATCAAGTGTGTGTAAAGCGGCCTAAAACCAGCAGGGAAAATCAGCTCAGACCCATTCTGAGGATACATTTCCAACATAAAGAAGAAACAAGCAGGGCAAAACAGAGAGAAATTCTTCCAAAATGCGTTCAGGGACTGGCATGCAACCAGGATTGACCACATCTACAGCCCCAGCGGCAGAAGACATAAGGCTGGACACTCTTGGGGCTGAGACGATTGGTGAGGTTGGGAAAGCAAATGCAGACCCTTGAAAGGAATCCTGCGTGCTCCCCATTCCATGGGTCCCAACTCTCCAGGTTCAACGCAATCTTCCGACAGCGAAAGCACTCATTGGAAACCCAGCGGATGCTACACCGTGGGATCGGGAAAGCTTTCTGAAACTCACCTCAGTTTTCATCTCCTGGTGCTCGTGTTCTCCATTCAGGCCCCCTTACTAACAATCTCCCCACTTGGAGACTCGGCGCCTTTCCATGCCTCTTTCGTACCGTCTGCAATTTGTCCGCAGGATGAACTGCAAGAGGGGGAACCAATGAGAGACTCGCTGGAGGTGTTTGGTCGGGCACATGTCACTCTCATTTCCCATCACGAAGAAGAATTCACCAGCGGTTCAGCCTGCCACCCCGGATCGACAATAGGGCGTGAAGCCATCCAGCCGTGTTGCGTCCCACTCACAAAAAAGCGACTTGGGAAATGGAGCTCAGGGGCACTGCACTTCCCAAACCTGCAGAGTTCTAAACGATAACTATCGCCCCAAAATATATTGAGGTCAGGCTACGAAGAGGCGCTGAACGCAAGGCAGAACTGCAGGAAACGGATGTCAACGGGTACATCGGAATGGCCCCGATAGCACATGAAAAGCGCCAGAACGTGGACAATGATGCGGTTGGCCAAAAAGGGCGTATGCGTTTTTTCCTGAATATATTCAGGAAAAAAACGCATACGCCCTTTTTGGCCAACCAAGCAACCTGGGAGAGCAAATCAGCACTACAAAGAAATCTCTCGCCCCCCCCCACCCCGGGGCAAAAGGGCCAGGCGAAAAAAGTCTAAAAACCAGAAAGGCAGGAGAGCCCACGGAGTCAAGGGAGCCTTGTTAAGCTGATGGGCGGGATGTCAATGGCCAACAGCCAATCTTCACAAGTGTATCCTCTTTCCCAAACCATGTAAAACACAGAACCACAGAGCATAGGGCACTTCCACACATGGGCGTTGACCTTGGGAAAATGAAAAAATCAACCAGACACAGGGACCCCAAAGTTGAGGGCTGCTGTCTTGACAAGAACCTCCACTCCGGTACACGTTTCATATCCCAGGAAAGAGCCAAGTGGACAAAGACGAGTGGACAAGTGGACAAAGACAAGTGGACAAGTGGACAAGTGGTGCTACGTAGGTCCAATGGAGTGTCACTCAGCCATGAAATCCACGTCATGAGGCTGGTAGCAGCATCCTGAGTGGATTTAGGTACGATCATCCTCAGTGAAATAAGTCCCACAAAAAAAGAAACTTATGATATCACTTATCGAGGGAATGTAAAAATCGCTCCCCATGCACTGAATCCCCAAACAGAACAGAGTCACGCTTTTAGAAAACACACTTATGCCTGCTTCAGGGGAAAGGTGAGGTGGGGTGACGCATAAAACTCGAGTTTGAAATGAGCACAGATACCCTTCCGAAAACCGAATATGGAATGGACACGACCTACTCCTTGCTCAATCAACTGGACTCACCAGACCCTGTTCATCGCACAAGTATCTATCCGACTAGTAAGCATCTTAAAAGCTAAGTCTTGATATCTCTGTGTAAGTGCATCAAGTGTGTGTAAAGCGGCCTAAAACCAGCAGGGAAAATCAGCTCAGACCCATTCTGAGGATACATTTCCAACATAAAGAAGAAACAAGCAGGGCAAAACAGAGAGAAATTCTTCCAAAATGCGTTCAGGGACTGGCATGCAACCAGGATTGACCACATCTACAGCCCCAGCGGCAGAAGACATAAGGCTGGACACTCTTGGGGCTGAGACGATTGGTGAGGTTGGGAAAGCAAATGCAGACCCTTGAAAGGAATCCTGCGTGCTCCCCATTCCATGGGTCCCAACTCTCCAGGTTCAACGCAATCTTCCGACAGCGAAAGCACTCATTGGAAACCCAGCGGATGCTACACCGTGGGATCGGGAAAGCTTTCTGAAACTCACCTCAGTTTTCATCTCCTGGTGCTCGTGTTCTCCATTCAGGCCCCCTTACTAACAATCTCCCCACTTGGAGACTCGGCGCCTTTCCATGCCTCTTTCGTACCGTCTGCAATTTGTCCGCAGGATGAACTGCAAGAGGGGGAACCAATGAGAGACTCGCTGGAGGTGTTTGGTCGGGCACATGTCACTCTCATTTCCCATCACGAAGAAGAATTCACCAGCGGTTCAGCCTGCCACCCCGGATCGACAGTAGGGCGTGAAGCCATCCAGCCGTGTTGCGTCCCACTCACAAAAAAGCGACTTGGGAAATGGAGCTCAGGGGCACTGCACTTCCCAAACCTGCAGAGTTCTAAACGATAACTATCGCCCCAAAATATATTGAGGTCAGGCTACGAAGAGGCGCTGAACGCAAGGCAGAACTGCAGGAAACGGATGTCAACGGGTACATCGGAATGGCCCCGATAGCACATGAAAAGCGCCAGAACGTGGACAATGATGCGGTTGGCCAAAAAGGGCGTATGCGTTTTTTCCTGAATATATTCAGGAAAAAACGCATACGCCCTTTTTGGCCAACCAAGCAACCTGGGAGAGCAAATCAGCACTACAAAGAAATCTCTCGCCCCCCCCGGGGCAAAAGGGCCAGGCGAAAAAAGTCTAAAAACCAGAAAGTCAGGACAGGCCACGGAGTCAAGGGAGCCTTGTTAAGCTGATGGGCGGGATGTCAATGGCCAACAGCCAATCTTCACAAGTGTATCCTCTTTCCCAAACCATGGAAAACACAGAACCACAGAGCATAGGGCACTTCCACACATGGGCGTTGACCTTGGGAAAATGAAAAAATCAACCAGACACAGGGACCCCAAAGTTGAGGGCTGCTGTCTTGACAAGAACCTCCACTCCGGTACACGTTTCATATCCCAGGAAAGAGCCAAGTGGACAAAGACGAGTGGACAAGTGGACAAAGACAAGTGGACAAGTGGACAAGTGGTGCTACGTAGGTCCAATGGAGTGTCACTCAGCCATGAAATCCACGTCATGAGGCTGGTAGCAGCATCCTGAGTGGATTTAGGTACGATCATCCTCAGTGAAATAAGTCCCACAAAAAAAGAAACTTATGATATCACTTATCGAGGGAATGTAAAAATCGCTCCCCATGCACTGAATCCCCAAACAGAACAGAGTCACGCTTTTAGAAAACACACTTATGCCTGCTTCAGGGGAAAGGTGAGGTGGGGTGACGCATAAAACTCGAGTTTGAAATGAGCACAGATACCCTTCCGAAAGCCGAATATGGAATGGACACGACCTACTCCTTGCTCAATCAACTGGACTCACCAGACCCTGTTCATCGCACAAGTATCTATCCGACTAGTAAGCATCTTAAAAGCTAAGTCTTGATATCTCTGTGTAAGTGCATCAAGTGTGTGTAAAGCGGCCTAAAAGCAGCAGGGAAAATCAGCTCAGACCCATTCTGAGGATACATTTCCAACATAAAGAAGAAACAAGCAGGGCAAAACAGAGAGAAATTCTTCCAAAATGCGTTCAGGGACTGGCATGCAACCAGGATTGACCACATCTACAGCCCCAGCGGCAGAAGACATAAGGCTGGACACTCTTGGGGCTGAGACGATTGGTGAGGTTGGGAAAGCAAATGCAGACCCTTGAAAGGAATCCTGCGTGCTCCCCATTCCATGGGTCCCAACTCTCCAGGTTCAACGCAATCTTCCGACAGCGAAAGCACTCATTGGAAACCCAGCGGATGCTACACCGTGGGATCGGGAAAGCTTTCTGAAACTCACCTCAGTTTTCATCTCCTGGTGCTCGTGTTCTCCATTCAGGCCCCCTTACTAACAATCTCCCCACTTGGAGACTCGGCGCCTTTCCATGCCTCTTTCGTACCGTCTGCAATTTGTCCGCAGGATGAACTGCAAGAGGGGGAACCAATGAGAGACTCGCTGGAGGTGTTTGGTCGGGCACATGTCACTCTCATTTCCCATCACGAAGAAGAATTCACCAGCGGTTCAGCCTGCCACCCCGGATCGACAGTAGGGCGTGAAGCCATCCAGCCGTGTTGCGTCCCACTCACAAAAAAGCGACTTGGGAAATGGAGCTCAGGGGCACTGCACTTCCCAAACCTGCAGAGTTCTAAACGATAACTATCGCCCCAAAATATATTGAGGTCAGGCTACGAAGAGGCGCTGAACGCAAGGCAGAACTGCAGGAAACGGATGTCAACGGGTACATCGGAATGGCCCCGATAGCACATGAAAAGCGCCAGAACGTGGACAATGATGCGGTTGGCCAAAAAGGGCGTATGCGTTTTTTCCTGAATATATTCAGGAAAAAACGCATACGCCCTTTTTGGCCAACCAAGCAACCTGGGAGAGCAAATCAGCACTACAAAGAAATCTCTCGCCCCCCCCGGGGCAAAAGGGCCAGGCGAAAAAAGTCTAAAAACCAGAAAGTCAGGACAGGCCACGGAGTCAAGGGAGCCTTGTTAAGCTGATGGGTGGGATGTCAATGGCCAACAGCCAATCTTCACAAGTGTATCCTCTTTCCCAAACCATGGAAAACACAGAACCACAGAGCATAGGGCACTTCCACACATGGGCGTTGACCTTGGGAAAATGAAAAAATCAACCAGACACAGGGACCCCAAAGTTGAGGGCTGCTGTCTTGACAAGAACCTCCACTCCGGTACACGTTTCATATCCCAGGAAAGAGCCAAGTGGACAAAGACGAGTGGACAAGTGGACAAAGACAAGTGGACAAGTGGACAAGTGGTGCTACGTAGGTCCAATGGAGTGTCACTCAGCCATGAAATCCACGTCATGAGGCTGGTAGCAGCATCCTGATTGGATTTAGGTACGATCATCCTCAGTGAAATAAGTCCCACAAAAAAAGAAACTTATGATATCACTTATCGAGGGAATGTAAAAATCGCTCCCCATGCACTGAATCCCCAAACAGAACAGAGTCACGCTTTTAGAAAACACACTTATGCCTGCTTCAGGGGAAAGGTGAGGTGGGGTGACGCATAAAACTCGAGTTTGAAATGAGCACAGATACCCTTCCGAAAGCCGAATATGGAATGGACACGACCTACTCCTTGCTCAATCAACTGGACTCACCAGACCCTGTTCATCGCACAAGTATCTATCCGACTAGTAAGCATCTTAAAAGCTAAGTCTTGATATCTCTGTGTAAGTGCATCAAGTGTGTGTAAAGCGGCCTAAAACCAGCAGGGAAAATCAGCTCAGACCCATTCTGAGGATACATTTCCAACATAAAGAAGAAACAAGCAGGGCAAAACAGAGAGAAATTCTTCCAAAATGCGTTCAGGGACTGGCATGCAACCAGGATTGACCACATCTACAGCCCCAGCGGCAGAAGACATAAGGCTGGACACTCTTGGGGCTGAGACGATTGGTGAGGTTGGGAAAGCAAATGCAGACCCTTGAAAGGAATCCTGCGTGCTCCCCATTCCATGGGTCCCAACTCTCCAGGTTCAACGCAATCTTCCGACAGCGAAAGCACTCATTGGAAACCCAGCGGATGCTACACCGTGGGATTGGGAAAGCTTTCTGAAACTCACCTCAGTTTTCATCTCCTGGTGCTCGTGTTCTCCATTCAGGCCCCCTTACTAACAATCTCCCCACTTGGAGACTCGGCGCCTTTCCATGCCTCTTTCGTACCGTCTGCAATTTGTCCGCAGGATGAACTGCAAGAGGGGGAACCAATGAGAGACTCGCTGGAGGTGTTTGGTCGGGCACATGTCACTCTCATTTCCCATCACGAAGAAGAATTCACCAGCGGTTCAGCCTCCCACCCCGGATCGAGAATAGGGCGTGAAGCCATCCAGCCGTGTTGCGTCCCACTCACAAAAAAGCGACTTGGGAAATGGAGCTCAGGGGCACTGCACTTCCCAAACCTGCAGAGTTCTAAACGATAACTATCGCCCCAAAATATATTGAGGTCAGGCTACGAAGAGGCGCTGAACGCAAGGCAGAACTGCAGGAAACGGATGTCAACGGGTACATCGGAATGGCCCCGATAGCACATGAAAAGCGCCAGAACGTGGACAATGATGCGGTTGGCCAAAAAGGGCGTATGCGTTTTTTCCTGAATATATTCAGGAAAAAACGCATACGCCCTTTTTGGCCAACCAAGCAACCTGGGAGAGCAAATCAGCACTACAAAGAAATCTCTCGCCCCCCCACGGGGCAAAAGGGCCAGGCGAAAAAAGTCTAAAAACCAGAAAGGCAGGACAGGCCACGGAGTCAAGGGAGCCTTGTTAAGCTGATGGGCGGGATGTCAATGGCCAACAGCCAATCTTCACAAGTGTATCCTCTTTCCCAAACCATGGAAAACACAGAACCACAGAGCATAGGGCACTTCCACACATGGGCGTTGACCTTGGGAAAATGAAAAAATCAACCAGACACAGGGACCCCAAAGTTGAGGGCTGCTGTCTTGACAAGAACCTCCACTCCGGTACACGTTTCATATCCCAGGAAAGAGCCAAGTGGACAAAGACGAGTGGACAAGTGGACAAAGACAAGTGGACAAGTGGACAAGTGGTGCTACGTAGGTCCAATGGAGTGTCACTCAGCCATGAAATCCACGTCATGAGGCTGGTAGCAGCATCCTGAGTGGATTTAGGTACGATCATCCTCAGTGAAATAAGTCCCACAAAAAAAGAAACTTATGATATCACTTATCGAGGGAATGTAAAAATCGCTCCCCATGCACTGAATCCCCAAACAGAACAGAGTCACGCTTTTAGAAAACACACTTATGCCTGCTTCAGGGGAAAGGTGAGGTGGGGTGACGCATAAAACTCGAGTTTGAAATGAGCACAGATACCCTTCCGAAAGCCGAATATGGAATGGACACGACCTACTCCTTGCTCAATCAACTGGACTCACCAGACCCTGTTCATCGCACAAGTATCTATCCGACTAGTAAGCATCTTAAAAGCTAAGTCTTGATATCTCTGTGTAAGTGCATCAAGTGTGTGTAAAGCGGCCTAAAACCAGCAGGGAAAATCAGCTCAGACCCATTCTGAGGATACATTTCCAACATAAAGAAGAAACAAGCAGGGCAAAACAGAGAGAAATTCTTCCAAAATGCGTTCAGGGACTGGCATGCAACCAGGATTGACCACATCTACAGCCCCAGCGGCAGAAGACATAAGGCTGGACACTCTTGGGGCTGAGACGATTGGTGAGGTTGGGAAAGCAAATGCAGACCCTTGAAAGGAATCCTGCGTGCTCCCCATTCCATGGGTCCCAACTCTCCAGGTTCAACGCAATCTTCCGACAGCGAAAGCACTCATTGGAAACCCAGCGGATGCTACACCGTGGGATCGGGAAAGCTTTCTGAAACTCACCTCAGTTTTCATCTCCTGGTGCTCGTGTTCTCCATTCAGGCCCCCTTACTAACAATCTCCCCACTTGGAGACTCGGCGCCTTTCCATGCCTCTTTCGTACCGTCTGCAATTTGTCCGCAGGATGAACTGCAAGAGGGGGAACCAATGAGAGACTCGCTGGAGGTGTTTGGTCGGGCACATGTCACTCTCATTTCCCATCACGAAGAAGAATTCACCAGCGGTTCAGCCTGCCACCCCGGATCGACAGTAGGGCGTGAAGCCATCCAGCCGTGTTGCGTCCCACTCACAAAAAAGCGACTTGGGAAATGGAGCTCAGGGGCACTGCACTTCCCAAACCTGCAGAGTTCTAAACGATAACTATCGCCCCAAAATATATTGAGGTCAGGCTACGAAGAGGCGCTGAACGCAAGGCAGAACTGCAGGAAACGGATGTCAACGGGTACATCGGAATGGCCCCGATAGCACATGAAAAGCGCCAGAACGTGGACAATGATGCGGTTGGCCAAAAAGGGCGTATGCGTTTTTTCCTGAATATATTCAGGAAAAAACGCATACGCCCTTTTTGGCCAACCAAGCAACCTGGGAGAGCAAATCAGCACTACAAAGAAATCTCTCGCCCCCCCCGGGGCAAAAGGGCCAGGCGAAAAAAGTCTAAAAACCAGAAAGTCAGGACAGGCCACGGAGTCAAGGGAGCCTTGTTAAGCTGATGGGAGGGATGTCAATGGCCAACAGCCAATCTTCACAAGTGTATCCTCTTTCCCAAACCATGGAAAACACAGAACCACAGAGCATAGGGCACTTCCACACATGGGCGTTGACCTTGGGAAAATGAAAAAATCAACCAGACACAGGGACCCCAAAGTTGAGGGCTGCTGTCTTGACAAGAACCTCCACTCCGGTACACGTTTCATATCCCAGGAAAGAGCCAAGTGGACAAAGACGAGTGGACAAGTGGACAAAGACAAGTGGACAAGTGGACAAGTGGTGCTACGTAGGTCCAATGGAGTGTCACTCAGCCATGAAATCCACGTCATGAGGCTGGTAGCAGCATCCTGATTGGATTTAGGTACGATCATCCTCAGTGAAATAAGTCCCACAAAAAAAGAAACTTATGATATCACTTATCGAGGGAATGTAAAAATCGCTCCCCATGCACTGAATCCCCAAACAGAACAGAGTCACGCTTTTAGAAAACACACTTATGCCTGCTTCAGGGGAAAGGTGAGGTGGGGTGACGCATAAAACTCGAGTTTGAAATGAGCACAGATACCCTTCCGAAAGCCGAATATGGAATGGACACGACCTACTCCTTGCTCAATCAACTGGACTCACCAGACCCTGTTCATCGCACAAGTATCTATCCGACTAGTAAGCATCTTAAAAGCTAAGTCTTGATATCTCTGTGTAAGTGCATCAAGTGTGTGTAAAGCGGCCTAAAACCAGCAGGGAAAATCAGCTCAGACCCATTCTGAGGATACATTTCCAACATAAAGAAGAAACAAGCAGGGCAAAACAGAGAGAAATTCTTCCAAAATGCGTTCAGGGACTGGCATGCAACCAGGATTGACCACATCTACAGCCCCAGCGGCAGAAGACATAAGGCTGGACACTCTTGGGGCTGAGACGATTGGTGAGGTTGGGAAAGCAAATGCAGACCCTTGAAAGGAATCCTGCGTGCTCCCCATTCCATGGGTCCCAACTCTCCAGGTTCAACGCAATCTTCCGACAGCGAAAGCACTCATTGGAAACCCAGCGGATGCTACACCGTGGGATCGGGAAAGCTTTCTGAAACTCACCTCAGTTTTCATCTCCTGGTGCTCGTGTTCTCCATTCAGGCCCCCTTACTAACAATCTCCCCACTTGGAGACTCGGCGCCTTTCCATGCCTCTTTCGTACCGTCTGCAATTTGTCCGCAGGATGAACTGCAAGAGGGGGAACCAATGAGAGACTCGCTGGAGGTGTTTGGTCGGGCACATGTCACTCTCATTTCCCATCACGAAGAAGAATTCACCAGCGGTTCAGCCTGCCACCCCGGATCGACAATAGGGCGTGAAGCCATCCAGCCGTGTTGCGTCCCACTCACAAAAAAGCGACTTGGGAAATGGAGCTCAGGGGCACTGCACTTCCCAAACCTGCAGAGTTCTAAACGATAACTATCGCCCCAAAATATATTGAGGTCAGGCTACGAAGAGGCGCTGAACGCAAGGCAGAACTGCAGGAAACGGATGTCAACGGGTACATCGGAATGGCCCCGATAGCACATGAAAAGCGCCAGAACGTGGACAATGATGCGGTTGGCCAAAAAGGGCGTATGCGTTTTTTCCTGAATATATTCAGGAAAAAAACGCATACGCCCTTTTTGGCCAACCAAGCAACCTGGGAGAGCAAATCAGCACTACAAAGAAATCTCTCGCCCCCCCCCACCCCGGGGCAAAAGGGCCAGGCGAAAAAAGTCTAAAAACCAGAAAGGCAGGAGAGCCCACGGAGTCAAGGGAGCCTTGTTAAGCTGATGGGCGGGATGTCAATGGCCAACAGCCAATCTTCACAAGTGTATCCTCTTTCCCAAACCATGGAAAACACAGAACCACAGAGCATAGGGCACTTCCACACATGGGCGTTGACCTTGGGAAAATGAAAAAATCAACCAGACACAGGGACCCCAAAGTTGAGGGCTGCTGTCTTGACAAGAACCTCCACTCCGGTACACGTTTCATATCCCAGGAAAGAGCCAAGTGGACAAAGACGAGTGGACAAGTGGACAAAGACAAGTGGACAAGTGGACAAGTGGTGCTACGTAGGTCCAATGGAGTGTCACTCAGCCATGAAATCCACGTCATGAGGCTGGTAGCAGCATCCTGATTGGATTTAGGTACGATCATCCTCAGTGAAATAAGTCCCACAAAAAAAGAAACTTATGATATCACTTATCGAGGGAATGTAAAAATCGCTCCCCATGCACTGAATCCCCAAACAGAACAGAGTCACGCTTTTAGAAAACACACTTATGCCTGCTTCAGGGGAAAGGTGAGGTGGGGTGACGCATAAAACTCGAGTTTGAAATGAGCACAGATACCCTTCCGAAAGCCGAATATGGAATGGACACGACCTACTCCTTGCTCAATCAACTGGACTCACCAGACCCTGTTCATCGCACAAGTATCTATCCGACTAGTAAGCATCTTAAAAGCTAAGTCTTGATATCTCTGTGTAAGTGCATCAAGTGTGTGTAAAGCGGCCTAAAACCAGCAGGGAAAATCAGCTCAGACCCATTCTGAGGATACATTTCCAACATAAAGAAGAAACAAGCAGGGCAAAACAGAGAGAAATTCTTCCAAAATGCGTTCAGGGACTGGCATGCAACCAGGATTGACCACATCTACAGCCCCAGCGGCAGAAGACATAAGGCTGGACACTCTTGGGGCTGAGACGATTGGTGAGGTTGGGAAAGCAAATGCAGACCCTTGAAAGGAATCCTGCGTGCTCCCCATTCCATGGGTCCCAACTCTCCAGGTTCAACGCAATCTTCCGACAGCGAAAGCACTCATTGGAAACCCAGCGGATGCTACACCGTGGGATCGGGAAAGCTTTCTGAAACTCACCTCAGTTTTCATCTCCTGGTGCTCGTGTTCTCCATTCAGGCCCCCTTACTAACAATCTCCCCACTTGGAGACTCGGCGCCTTTCCATGCCTCTTTCGTACCGTCTGCAATTTGTCCGCAGGATGAACTGCAAGAGGGGGAACCAATGAGAGACTCGCTGGAGGTGTTTGGTCGGGCACATGTCACTCTCATTTCCCATCACGAAGAAGAATTCACCAGCGGTTCAGCCTGCCACCCCGGATCGACAATAGGGCGTGAAGCCATCCAGCCGTGTTGCGTCCCACTCACAAAAAAGCGACTTGGGAAATGGAGCTCAGGGGCACTGCACTTCCCAAACCTGCAGAGTTCTAAACGATAACTATCGCCCCAAAATATATTGAGGTCAGGCTACGAAGAGGCGCTGAACGCAAGGCAGAACTGCAGGAAACGGATGTCAACGGGTACATCGGAATGGCCCCGATAGCACATGAAAAGCGCCAGAACGTGGACAATGATGCGGTTGGCCAAAAAGGGCGTATGCGTTTTTTCCTGAATATATTCAGGAAAAAAACGCATACGCCCTTTTTGGCCAACCAAGCAACCTGGGAGAGCAAATCAGCACTACAAAGAAATCTCTCGCCCCCCCCCACCCCGGGGCAAAAGGGCCAGGCGAAAAAAGTCTAAAAACCAGAAAGGCAGGAGAGCCCACGGAGTCAAGGGAGCCTTGTTAAGCTGATGGGCGGGATGTCAATGGCCAACAGCCAATCTTCACAAGTGTATCCTCTTTCCCAAACCATGTAAAACACAGAACCACAGAGCATAGGGCACTTCCACACATGGGCGTTGACCTTGGGAAAATGAAAAAATCAACCAGACACAGGGACCCCAAAGTTGAGGGCTGCTGTCTTGACAAGAACCTCCACTCCGGTACACGTTTCATATCCCAGGAAAGAGCCAAGTGGACAAAGACGAGTGGACAAGTGGACAAAGACAAGTGGACAAGTGGACAAGTGGTGCTACGTAGGTCCAATGGAGTGTCACTCAGCCATGAAATCCACGTCATGAGGCTGGTAGCAGCATCCTGAGTGGATTTAGGTACGATCATCCTCAGTGAAATAAGTCCCACAAAAAAAGAAACTTATGATATCACTTATCGAGGGAATGTAAAAATCGCTCCCCATGCACTGAATCCCCAAACAGAACAGAGTCACGCTTTTAGAAAACACACTTATGCCTGCTTCAGGGGAAAGGTGAGGTGGGGTGACGCATAAAACTCGAGTTTGAAATGAGCACAGATACCCTTCCGAAAACCGAATATGGAATGGACACGACCTACTCCTTGCTCAATCAACTGGACTCACCAGACCCTGTTCATCGCACAAGTATCTATCCGACTAGTAAGCATCTTAAAAGCTAAGTCTTGATATCTCTGTGTAAGTGCATCAAGTGTGTGTAAAGCGGCCTAAAACCAGCAGGGAAAATCAGCTCAGACCCATTCTGAGGATACATTTCCAACATAAAGAAGAAACAAGCAGGGCAAAACAGAGAGAAATTCTTCCAAAATGCGTTCAGGGACTGGCATGCAACCAGGATTGACCACATCTACAGCCCCAGCGGCAGAAGACATAAGGCTGGACACTCTTGGGGCTGAGACGATTGGTGAGGTTGGGAAAGCAAATGCAGACCCTTGAAAGGAATCCTGCGTGCTCCCCATTCCATGGGTCCCAACTCTCCAGGTTCAACGCAATCTTCCGACAGCGAAAGCACTCATTGGAAACCCAGCGGATGCTACACCGTGGGATCGGGAAAGCTTTCTGAAACTCACCTCAGTTTTCATCTCCTGGTGCTCGTGTTCTCCATTCAGGCCCCCTTACTAACAATCTCCCCACTTGGAGACTCGGCGCCTTTCCATGCCTCTTTCGTACCGTCTGCAATTTGTCCGCAGGATGAACTGCAAGAGGGGGAACCAATGAGAGACTCGCTGGAGGTGTTTGGTCGGGCACATGTCACTCTCATTTCCCATCACGAAGAAGAATTCACCAGCGGTTCAGCCTGCCACCCCGGATCGACAGTAGGGCGTGAAGCCATCCAGCCGTGTTGCGTCCCACTCACAAAAAAGCGACTTGGGAAATGGAGCTCAGGGGCACTGCACTTCCCAAACCTGCAGAGTTCTAAACGATAACTATCGCCCCAAAATATATTGAGGTCAGGCTACGAAGAGGCGCTGAACGCAAGGCAGAACTGCAGGAAACGGATGTCAACGGGTACATCGGAATGGCCCCGATAGCACATGAAAAGCGCCAGAACGTGGACAATGATGCGGTTGGCCAAAAAGGGCGTATGCGTTTTTTCCTGAATATATTCAGGAAAAAACGCATACGCCCTTTTTGGCCAACCAAGCAACCTGGGAGAGCAAATCAGCACTACAAAGAAATCTCTCGCCCCCCCCGGGGCAAAAGGGCCAGGCGAAAAAAGTCTAAAAACCAGAAAGTCAGGACAGGCCACGGAGTCAAGGGAGCCTTGTTAAGCTGATGGGCGGGATGTCAATGGCCAACAGCCAATCTTCACAAGTGTATCCTCTTTCCCAAACCATGGAAAACACAGAACCACAGAGCATAGGGCACTTCCACACATGGGCGTTGACCTTGGGAAAATGAAAAAATCAACCAGACACAGGGACCCCAAAGTTGAGGGCTGCTGTCTTGACAAGAACCTCCACTCCGGTACACGTTTCATATCCCAGGAAAGAGCCAAGTGGACAAAGACGAGTGGACAAGTGGACAAAGACAAGTGGACAAGTGGACAAGTGGTGCTACGTAGGTCCAATGGAGTGTCACTCAGCCATGAAATCCACGTCATGAGGCTGGTAGCAGCATCCTGAGTGGATTTAGGTACGATCATCCTCAGTGAAATAAGTCCCACAAAAAAAGAAACTTATGATATCACTTATCGAGGGAATGTAAAAATCGCTCCCCATGCACTGAATCCCCAAACAGAACAGAGTCACGCTTTTAGAAAACACACTTATGCCTGCTTCAGGGGAAAGGTGAGGTGGGGTGACGCATAAAACTCGAGTTTGAAATGAGCACAGATACCCTTCCGAAAGCCGAATATGGAATGGACACGACCTACTCCTTGCTCAATCAACTGGACTCACCAGACCCTGTTCATCGCACAAGTATCTATCCGACTAGTAAGCATCTTAAAAGCTAAGTCTTGATATCTCTGTGTAAGTGCATCAAGTGTGTGTAAAGCGGCCTAAAAGCAGCAGGGAAAATCAGCTCAGACCCATTCTGAGGATACATTTCCAACATAAAGAAGAAACAAGCAGGGCAAAACAGAGAGAAATTCTTCCAAAATGCGTTCAGGGACTGGCATGCAACCAGGATTGACCACATCTACAGCCCCAGCGGCAGAAGACATAAGGCTGGACACTCTTGGGGCTGAGACGATTGGTGAGGTTGGGAAAGCAAATGCAGACCCTTGAAAGGAATCCTGCGTGCTCCCCATTCCATGGGTCCCAACTCTCCAGGTTCAACGCAATCTTCCGACAGCGAAAGCACTCATTGGAAACCCAGCGGATGCTACACCGTGGGATCGGGAAAGCTTTCTGAAACTCACCTCAGTTTTCATCTCCTGGTGCTCGTGTTCTCCATTCAGGCCCCCTTACTAACAATCTCCCCACTTGGAGACTCGGCGCCTTTCCATGCCTCTTTCGTACCGTCTGCAATTTGTCCGCAGGATGAACTGCAAGAGGGGGAACCAATGAGAGACTCGCTGGAGGTGTTTGGTCGGGCACATGTCACTCTCATTTCCCATCACGAAGAAGAATTCACCAGCGGTTCAGCCTGCCACCCCGGATCGACAGTAGGGCGTGAAGCCATCCAGCCGTGTTGCGTCCCACTCACAAAAAAGCGACTTGGGAAATGGAGCTCAGGGGCACTGCACTTCCCAAACCTGCAGAGTTCTAAACGATAACTATCGCCCCAAAATATATTGAGGTCAGGCTACGAAGAGGCGCTGAACGCAAGGCAGAACTGCAGGAAACGGATGTCAACGGGTACATCGGAATGGCCCCGATAGCACATGAAAAGCGCCAGAACGTGGACAATGATGCGGTTGGCCAAAAAGGGCGTATGCGTTTTTTCCTGAATATATTCAGGAAAAAACGCATACGCCCTTTTTGGCCAACCAAGCAACCTGGGAGAGCAAATCAGCACTACAAAGAAATCTCTCGCCCCCCCCGGGGCAAAAGGGCCAGGCGAAAAAAGTCTAAAAACCAGAAAGTCAGGACAGGCCACGGAGTCAAGGGAGCCTTGTTAAGCTGATGGGTGGGATGTCAATGGCCAACAGCCAATCTTCACAAGTGTATCCTCTTTCCCAAACCATGGAAAACACAGAACCACAGAGCATAGGGCACTTCCACACATGGGCGTTGACCTTGGGAAAATGAAAAAATCAACCAGACACAGGGACCCCAAAGTTGAGGGCTGCTGTCTTGACAAGAACCTCCACTCCGGTACACGTTTCATATCCCAGGAAAGAGCCAAGTGGACAAAGACGAGTGGACAAGTGGACAAAGACAAGTGGACAAGTGGACAAGTGGTGCTACGTAGGTCCAATGGAGTGTCACTCAGCCATGAAATCCACGTCATGAGGCTGGTAGCAGCATCCTGATTGGATTTAGGTACGATCATCCTCAGTGAAATAAGTCCCACAAAAAAAGAAACTTATGATATCACTTATCGAGGGAATGTAAAAATCGCTCCCCATGCACTGAATCCCCAAACAGAACAGAGTCACGCTTTTAGAAAACACACTTATGCCTGCTTCAGGGGAAAGGTGAGGTGGGGTGACGCATAAAACTCGAGTTTGAAATGAGCACAGATACCCTTCCGAAAGCCGAATATGGAATGGACACGACCTACTCCTTGCTCAATCAACTGGACTCACCAGACCCTGTTCATCGCACAAGTATCTATCCGACTAGTAAGCATCTTAAAAGCTAAGTCTTGATATCTCTGTGTAAGTGCATCAAGTGTGTGTAAAGCGGCCTAAAACCAGCAGGGAAAATCAGCTCAGACCCATTCTGAGGATACATTTCCAACATAAAGAAGAAACAAGCAGGGCAAAACAGAGAGAAATTCTTCCAAAATGCGTTCAGGGACTGGCATGCAACCAGGATTGACCACATCTACAGCCCCAGCGGCAGAAGACATAAGGCTGGACACTCTTGGGGCTGAGACGATTGGTGAGGTTGGGAAAGCAAATGCAGACCCTTGAAAGGAATCCTGCGTGCTCCCCATTCCATGGGTCCCAACTCTCCAGGTTCAACGCAATCTTCCGACAGCGAAAGCACTCATTGGAAACCCAGCGGATGCTACACCGTGGGATTGGGAAAGCTTTCTGAAACTCACCTCAGTTTTCATCTCCTGGTGCTCGTGTTCTCCATTCAGGCCCCCTTACTAACAATCTCCCCACTTGGAGACTCGGCGCCTTTCCATGCCTCTTTCGTACCGTCTGCAATTTGTCCGCAGGATGAACTGCAAGAGGGGGAACCAATGAGAGACTCGCTGGAGGTGTTTGGTCGGGCACATGTCACTCTCATTTCCCATCACGAAGAAGAATTCACCAGCGGTTCAGCCTCCCACCCCGGATCGAGAATAGGGCGTGAAGCCATCCAGCCGTGTTGCGTCCCACTCACAAAAAAGCGACTTGGGAAATGGAGCTCAGGGGCACTGCACTTCCCAAACCTGCAGAGTTCTAAACGATAACTATCGCCCCAAAATATATTGAGGTCAGGCTACGAAGAGGCGCTGAACGCAAGGCAGAACTGCAGGAAACGGATGTCAACGGGTACATCGGAATGGCCCCGATAGCACATGAAAAGCGCCAGAACGTGGACAATGATGCGGTTGGCCAAAAAGGGCGTATGCGTTTTTTCCTGAATATATTCAGGAAAAAACGCATACGCCCTTTTTGGCCAACCAAGCAACCTGGGAGAGCAAATCAGCACTACAAAGAAATCTCTCGCCCCCCCCCACCCCGGGGCAAAAGGGCCAGGCGAAAAAAGTCTAAAAACCAGAAAGGCAGGACAGCCCACGGAGTCAAGGGAGCCTTGTTAAGCTGATGGGCGGGATGTCAATGGCCAACAGCCAATCTTCACAAGTGTATCCTCTTTCCCAAACCATGTAAAACACAGAACCACAGAGCATAGGGCACTTCCACACATGGGCGTTGACCTTGGGAAAATGAAAAAATCAACCAGACACAGGGACCCCAAAGTTGAGGGCTGCTGTCTTGACAAGAACCTCCACTCCGGTACACGTTTCATATCCCAGGAAAGAGCCAAGTGGACAAAGACGAGTGGACAAGTGGACAAAGACAAGTGGACAAGTGGACAAGTGGTGCTACGTAGGTCCAATGGAGTGTCACTCAGCCATGAAATCCACGTCATGAGGCTGGTAGCAGCATCCTGAGTGGATTTAGGTACGATCATCCTCAGTGAAATAAGTCCCACAAAAAAAGAAACTTATGATATCACTTATCGAGGGAATGTAAAAATCGCTCCCCATGCACTGAATCCCCAAACAGAACAGAGTCACGCTTTTAGAAAACACACTTATGCCTGCTTCAGGGGAAAGGTGAGGTGGGGTGACGCATAAAACTCGAGTTTGAAATGAGCACAGATACCCTTCCGAAAACCGAATATGGAATGGACACGACCTACTCCTTGCTCAATCAACTGGACTCACCAGACCCTCTTCATCGCACAAGTATCTATCCGACTAGTAAGCATCTTAAAAGCTAAGTCTTGATATCTCTGTGTAAGTGCATCAAGTGTGTGTAAAGCGGCCTAAAACCAGCAGGGAAAATCAGCTCAGACCCATTCTGAGGATACATTTCCAACATAAAGAAGAAACAAGCAGGGCAAAACAGAGAGAAATTCTTCCAAAATGCGTTCAGGGACTGTCATGCAACCAGGATTGACCACATCTACAGCCCCAGCGGCAGAAGACATAAGGCTGGACACTCTTGGGGCTGAGACGATTGGTGAGGTTGGGAAAGCAAATGCAGACCCTTGAAAGGAATCCTGCGTGCTCCCCATTCCATGGGTCCCAACTCTCCAGGTTCAACGCAATCTTCCGACAGCGAAAGCACTCATTGGAAACCCAGCGGATGCTACACCGTGGGATCGGGAAAGCTTTCTGAAACTCACCTCAGTTTTCATCTCCTGGTGCTCGTGTTCTCCATTCAGGCCCCCTTACTAACAATCTCCCCACTTGGAGACTCGGCGCCTTTCCATGCCTCTTTCGTACCGTCTGCAATTTGTCCGCAGGATGAACTGCAAGAGGGGGAACCAATGAGAGACTCGCTGGAGGTGTTTGGTCGGGCACATGTCACTCTCATTTCCCATCACGAAGAAGAATTCACCAGCGGTTCAGCCTGCCACCCCGGATCGACAGTAGGGCGTGAAGCCATCCAGCCGTGTTGCGTCCCACTCACAAAAAAGCGACTTGGGAAATGGAGCTCAGGGGCACTGCACTTCCCAAACCTGCAGAGTTCTAAACGATAACTATCGCCCCAAAATATATTGAGGTCAGGCTACGAAGAGGCGCTGAACGCAAGGCAGAACTGCAGGAAACGGATGTCAACGGGTACATCGGAATGGCCCCGATAGCACATGAAAAGCGCCAGAACGTGGACAATGATGCGGTTGGCCAAAAAGGGCGTATGCGTTTTTTCCTGAATATATTCAGGAAAAAACGCATACGCCCTTTTTGGCCAACCAAGCAACCTGGGAGAGCAAATCAGCACTACAAAGAAATCTCTCGCCCCCCCCGGGGCAAAAGGGCCAGGCGAAAAAAGTCTAAAAACCAGAAAGTCAGGACAGGCCACGGAGTCAAGGGAGCCTTGTTAAGCTGATGGGCGGGATGTCAATGGCCAACAGCCAATCTTCACAAGTGTATCCTCTTTCCCAAACCATGGAAAACACAGAACCACAGAGCATAGGGCACTTCCACACATGGGCGTTGACCTTGGGAAAATGAAAAAATCAACCAGACACAGGGACCCCAAAGTTGAGGGCTGCTGTCTTGACAAGAACCTCCACTCCGGTACACGTTTCATATCCCAGGAAAGAGCCAAGTGGACAAAGACGAGTGGACAAGTGGACAAAGACAAGTGGACAAGTGGACAAGTGGTGCTACGTAGGTCCAATGGAGTGTCACTCAGCCATGAAATCCACGTCATGAGGCTGGTAGCAGCATCCTGAGTGGATTTAGGTACGATCATCCTCAGTGAAATAAGTCCCACAAAAAAAGAAACTTATGATATCACTTATCGAGGGAATGTAAAAATCGCTCCCCATGCACTGAATCCCCAAACAGAACAGAGTCACGCTTTTAGAAAACACACTTATGCCTGCTTCAGGGGAAAGGTGAGGTGGGGTGACGCATAAAACTCGAGTTTGAAATGAGCACAGATACCCTTCCGAAAGCCGAATATGGAATGGACACGACCTACTCCTTGCTCAATCAACTGGACTCACCAGACCCTGTTCATCGCACAAGTATCTATCCGACTAGTAAGCATCTTAAAAGCTAAGTCTTGATATCTCTGTGTAAGTGCATCAAGTGTGTGTAAAGCGGCCTAAAACCAGCAGGGAAAATCAGCTCAGACCCATTCTGAGGATACATTTCCAACATAAAGAAGAAACAAGCAGGGCAAAACAGAGAGAAATTCTTCCAAAATGCGTTCAGGGACTGGCATGCAACCAGGATGGACCACATCTACAGCCCCAGCGGCAGAAGACATAAGGCTGGACACTCTTGGGGCTGAGACGATTGGTGAGGTTGGGAAAGCAAATGCAGACCCTTGAAAGGAATCCTGCGTGCTCCCCATTCCATGGGTCCCAACTCTCCAGGTTCAACGCAATCTTCCGACAGCGAAAGCACTCATTGGAAACCCAGCGGATGCTACACCGTGGGATCGGGAAAGCTTTCTGAAACTCACCTCAGTTTTCATCTCCTGGTGCTCGTGTTCTCCATTCAGGCCCCCTTACTAACAATCTCCCCACTTGGAGACTCGGCGCCTTTCCATGCCTCTTTCGTACCGTCTGCAATTTGTCCGCAGGATGAACTGCAAGAGGGGGAACCAATGAGAGACTCGCTGGAGGTGTTTGGTCGGGCACATGTCACTCTCATTTCCCATCACGAAGAAGAATTCACCAGCGGTTCAGCCTGCCACCCCGGATCGACAATAGGGCGTGAAGCCATCCAGCCGTGTTGCGTCCCACTCACAAAAAAGCGACTTGGGAAATGGAGCTCAGGGGCACTGCACTTCCCAAACCTGCAGAGTTCTAAACGATAACTATCGCCCCAAAATATATTGAGGTCAGGCTACGAAGAGGCGCTGAACGCAAGGCAGAACTGCAGGAAACGGATGTCAACGGGTACATCGGAATGGCCCCGATAGCACATGAAAAGCGCCAGAACGTGGACAATGATGCGGTTGGCCAAAAAGGACGTATGCGTTTTTTCCTGAATATATTCAGGAAAAAACGCATACGCCCTTTTTGGCCAACCAAGCAACCTGGGAGAGCAAATCAGCACTACAAAGAAATCTCTCGCCCCCCCCCACCCCGGGGCAAAAGGGCCAGGCGAAAAAAGTCTAAAAACCAGAAAGGCAGGACAGCCCACGGAGTCAAGGGAGCCTTGTTAAGCTGATGGGCGGGATGTCAATGGCCAACAGCCAATCTTCACAAGTGTATCCTCTTTCCCAAACCATGTAAAACACAGAACCACAGAGCATAGGGCACTTCCACACATGGGCGTTGACCTTGGGAAAATGAAAAAATCAACCAGACACAGGGACCCCAAAGTTGAGGGCTGCTGTCTTGACAAGAACCTCCACTCCGGTACACGTTTCATATCCCAGGAAAGAGCCAAGTGGACAAAGACGAGTGGACAAGTGGACAAAGACAAGTGGACAAGTGGACAAGTGGTGCTACGTAGGTCCAATGGAGTGTCACTCAGCCATGAAATCCACGTCATGAGGCTGGTAGCAGCATCCTGAGTGGATTTAGGTACGATCATCCTCAGTGAAATAAGTCCCACAACAAAAGAAACTTATGATATCACTTATCGAGGGAATGTAAAAATCGCTCCCCATGCACTGAATCCCCAAACAGAACAGAGTCACGCTTTTAGAAAACACACTTATGCCTGCTTCAGGGGAAAGGTGAGGTGGGGTGACGCATAAAACTCGAGTTTGAAATGAGCACAGATACCCTTCCGAAAACCGAATATGGAATGGACACGACCTACTCCTTGCTCAATCAACTGGACTCACCAGACCCTGTTCATCGCACAAGTATCTATCCGACTAGTAAGCATCTTAAAAGCTAAGTCTTGATATCTCTGTGTAAGTGCATCAAGTGTGTGTAAAGCGGCCTAAAACCAGCAGGGAAAATCAGCTCAGACCCATTCTGAGGATACATTTCCAACATAAAGAAGAAACAAGCAGGGCAAAACAGAGAGAAATTCTTCCAAAATGCGTTCAGGGACTGGCATGCAACCAGGATTGACCACATCTACAGCCCCAGCGGCAGAAGACATAAGGCTGGACACTCTTGGGGCTGAGACGATTGGTGAGGTTGGGAAAGCAAATGCAGACCCTTGAAAGGAATCCTGCGTGCTCCCCATTCCATGGGTCCCAACTCTCCAGGTTCAACGCAATCTTCCGACAGCGAAAGCACTCATTGGAAACCCAGCGCATGCTACACCGTGGGATCGGGAAAGCTTTCTGAAACTCACCTCAGTTTTCATCTCCTGGTGCTCGTGTTTTCCATTCAGGCCCCCTTACTAACAATCTCCCCACTTGGAGACTCGGCGCCTTTCCATGCCTCTTTCGTACCGTCTGCAATTTGTCCGCAGGATGAACTGCAAGAGGGGGAACCAATGAGAGACTCGCTGGAGGTGTTTGGTCGGGCACATGTCACTCTCATTTCCCATCACGAAGAAGAATTCACCAGCGGTTCAGCCTGCCACCCCGGATCGACAGTAGGGCGTGAAGCCATCCAGCCGTGTTGCGTCCCACTCACAAAAAAGCGACTTGGGAAATGGAGCTCAGGGGCACTGCACTTCCCAAACCTGCAGAGTTCTAAACGATAACTATCGCCCCAAAATATATTGAGGTCAGGCTACGAAGAGGCGCTGAACGCAAGGCAGAACTGCAGGAAACGGATGTCAACGGGTACATCGGAATGGCCCCGATAGCACATGAAAAGCGCCAGAACGTGGACAATGATGCGGTTGGCCAAAAAGGGCGTATGCGTTTTTTCCTGAATATATTCAGGAAAAAACGCATACGCCCTTTTTGGCCAACCAAGCAACCTGGGAGAGCAAATCAGCACTACAAAGAAATCTCTCGCCCCCCCCCCCCCCCCCGGGGCAAAAGGGCCAGGCGAAAAAAGTCTAAAAACCAGAAAGTCAGGACAGCCCACGGAGTCAAGGGAGCCTTGTTAAGCTGATGGGCGGGATGTCAATGGCCAACAGCCAATCTTCACAAGTGTATCCTCTTTCCCAAACCATGGAAAACACAGAACCACAGAGCATAGGGCACTTCCACACATGGGCGTTGACCTTGGGAAAATGAAAAAATCAACCAGACACAGGGACCCCAAAGTTGAGGGCTGCTGTCTTGACAAGAACCTCCACTCCGGTACACGTTTCATATCCCAGGAAAGAGCCAAGTGGACAAAGACGAGTGGACAAGTGGACAAAGACAAGTGGACAAGTGGACAAGTGGTGCTACGTAGGTCCAATGGAGTGTCACTCAGCCATGAAATCCACGTCATGAGGCTGGTAGCAGCATCCTGAGTGGATTTAGGTACGATCATCCTCCGTGAAATAAGTCCCACAAAAAAAGAAACTTATGATATCACTTATCGAGGGAATGTAAAAATCGCTCCCCATGCACTGAATCCCCAAACAGAACAGAGTCACGCTTTTAGAAAACACACTTATGCCTGCTTCAGGGGAAAGGTGAGGTGGGGTGACGCATAAAACTCGAGTTTGAAATGAGCACAGATACCCTTCCGAAAACCGAATATGGAATGGACACGACCTACTCCTTGCTCAATCAACTGGACTCACCAGACCCTGTTCATCGCACAAGTATCTATCCGACTAGTAAGCATCTTAAAAGCTAAGTCTTGATATCTCTGTGTAAGTGCATCAAGTGTGTGTAAAGCGGCCTAAAACCAGCAGGGAAAATCAGCTCAGACCCATTCTGAGGATACATTTCCAACATGAAGAAGAAACAAGCAGGGCAAAACAGAGAGAAATTCTTCCAAAATGCGTTCAGGGACTGGCATGCAACCAGGATTGACCACATCTACAGCCCCAGCGGCAGAAGACATAAGGCTGGACACTCTTGGGGCTGAGACGATTGGTGAGGTTGGGAAAGCAAATGCAGACCCTTGAAAGGAATCCTGCGTGCTCCCCATTCCATGGGTCCCAGCTCTCCTGGTTCAACGCAATCTTCCGACAGCGAAAGCACTCATTGGAAACCCAGCGGTTGCTACACCGTGGGATCGGGAAAGCTTTCTGAAACTCACCTCAGTTTTCATCTCCTGGTGCTCGTGTTCTCCATTCAGGCCCCCTTACTAACAATCTCCCCACTTGGAGACTCGGCGCCTTTCCATGCCTCTTTCGTACCGTCTGCAATTTGTCCGCAGGATGAACTGCAAGAGGAGGAACCAATGAGAGACTCGCTGGAGGTGTTTGGTCGGGCACATGTCACTCTCATTTCCCATCACGAAGAAGAATTCACCAGCGGTTCAGCCTGCCACCCCGGATCGACAGTAGGGCGTGAAGCCATCCAGCCGTGTTGCGTCCCACTCACAAAAAAGCGACTTGGGAAATGGAGCTCAGGGGCACTGCACTTCCCAAACCTGCAGAGTTCTAAACGATAACTATCGCCCCAAAATATATTGAGGTCAGGCTACGAAGAGGCGCTGAACGCAAGGCAGAACTGCAGGAAACGGATGTCAACGGGTACATCGGAATGGCCCCGATAGCACATGAAAAGCGCCAGAACGTGGACAATGATGCGGTTGGCCAAAAAGGGCGTATGCGTTTTTTCCTGAATATATTCAGGAAAAAACGCATACGCCCTTTTTGGCCAACCAAGCAACCTGGGAGAGCAAATCAGCACTACAAAGAAATCTCTCGCCCCCCCCGGGGCAAAAGGGCCAGGCGAAAAAAGTCTAAAAACCAGAAAGTCAGGACAGGCCACGGAGTCAAGGGAGCCTTGTTAAGCTGATGGGCGGGATGTCAATGGCCAACAGCCAATCTTCACAAGTGTATCCTCTTTCCCAAACCATGGAAAACACAGAACCACAGAGCATAGGGCACTTCCACACATGGGCGTTGACCTTGGGAAAATGAAAAAATCAACCAGACACAGGGACCCCAAAGTTGAGGGCTGCTGTCTTGACAAGAACCTCCACTCCGGTACACGTTTCATATCCCAGGAAAGAGCCAAGTGGACAAAGACGAGTGGACAAGTGGACAAAGACAAGTGGACAAGTGGACAAGTGGTGCTACGTAGGTCCAATGGAGTGTCACTCAGCCATGAAATCCACGTCATGAGGCTGGTAGCAGCATCCTGAGTGGATTTAGGTACGATCATCCTCAGTGAAATAAGTCCCACAAAAAAAGAAACTTATGATATCACTTATCGAGGGAATGTAAAAATCGCTCCCCATGCACTGAATCCCCAAACAGAACAGAGTCACGCTTTTAGAAAACACACTTATGCCTGCTTCAGGGGAAAGGTGAGGTGGGGTGACGCATAAAACTCGAGTTTGAAATGAGCACAGATACCCTTCCGAAAACCGAATATGGAATGGACACGACCTACTCCTTGCTCAATCAACTGGACTCACCAGACCCTGTTCATCGCACAAGTATCTATCCGACTAGTAAGCATCTTAAAAGCTAAGTCTTGATATCTCTGTGTAAGTGCATCAAGTGTGTGTAAAGCGGCCTAAAACCAGCAGGGAAAATCAGCTCAGACCCATTCTGAGGATACATTTCCAACATAAAGAAGAAACAAGCAGGGCAAAACAGAGAGAAATTCTTCCAAAATGCGTTCAGGGACTGGCATGCAACCAGGATTGACCACATCTACAGCCCCAGCGGCAGAAGACATAAGGCTGGACACTCTTGGGGCTGAGACGATTGGTGAGGTTGGGAAAGCAAATGCAGACCCTTGAAAGGAATCCTGCGTGCTCCCCATTCCATGGGTCCCAGCTCTCCTGGTTCAACGCAATCTTCCGACAGCGAAAGCACTCATTGGAAACCCAGCGGTTGCTACACCGTGGGATCGGGAAAGCTTTCTGAAACTCACCTCAGTTTTCATCTCCTGGTGCTCGTGTTCTCCATTCAGGCCCCCTTACTAACAATCTCCCCACTTGGAGACTCGGCGCCTTTCCATGCCTCTTTCGTACCGTCTGCAATTTGTCCGCAGGATGAACTGCAAGAGGAGGAACCAATGAGAGACTCGCTGGAGGTGTTTGGTCGGGCACATGTCACTCTCATTTCCCATCACGAAGAAGAATTCACCAGCGGTTCAGCCTGCCACCCCGGATCGACAATAGGGCGTGAAGCCATCCAGCCGTGTTGCGTCCCACTCACAAAAAAGCGACTTGGGAAATGGAGCTCAGGGGCACTGCACTTCCCAAACCTGCAGAGTTCTAAACGATAACTATCGCCCCAAAATATATTGAGGTCAGGCTACGAAGAGGCGCTGAACGCAAGGCAGAACTGCAGGAAACGGATGTCAACGGGTACATCGGAATGGCCCCGATAGCACATGAAAAGCGCCAGAACGTGGACAATGATGCGGTTGGCCAAAAAGGGCGTATGCGTTTTTTCCTGAATATATTCAGGAAAAAACGCATACGCCCTTTTTGGCCAACCAAGCAACCTGGGAGAGCAAATCAGCACTACAAAGAAATCTCTCGCCCCCCCCCCCCCCCCGGGGCAAAAGGGCCAGGCGAAAAAAGTCTAAAAACCAGAAAGTCAGGACAGCCCACGGAGTCAAGGGAGCCTTGTTAAGCTGATGGGCGGGATGTCAATGGCCAACAGCCAATCTTCACAAGTGTATCCTCTTTCCCAAACCATGGAAAACACAGAACCACAGAGCATAGGGCACTTCCACACATGGGCGTTGACCTTGGGAAAATGAAAAAATCAACCAGACACAGGGACCCCAAAGTTGAGGGCTGCTGTCTTGACAAGAACCTCCACTCCGGTACACGTTTCATATCCCAGGAAAGAGCCAAGTGGACAAGTGGACAAAGACAAGTGGACAAGTGGACAAGTGGTGCTATGTAGGTCCAATGGAGTGTCACTCAGCCATGAAATCCACGTCATGAGGCTGGTAGCAGCATCCTGAGTGGATTTAGGTACGATCATCCTCCGTGAAATAAGTCCCACAAAAAAAGAAACTTATGATATCACTTATCGAGGGAATGTAAAAATCGCTCCCCATGCACTGAATCCCCAAACAGAACAGAGTCACGCTTTTAGAAAACACACTTATGCCTGCTTCAGGGGAAAGGTGAGGTGGGGTGACGCATAAAACTCGAGTTTGAAATGAGCACAGATACCCTTCCGAAAACCGAATATGGAATGGACACGACCTACTCCTTGCTCAATCAACTGGACTCACCAGACCCTGTTCATCGCACAAGTATCTATCCGACTAGTAAGCATCTTAAAAGCTAAGTCTTGATATCTCTGTGTAAGTGCATCAAGTGTGTGTAAAGCGGCCTAAAACCAGCAGGGAAAATCAGCTCAGACCCATTCTGAGGATACATTTCCAACATAAAGAAGAAACAAGCAGGGCAAAACAGAGAGAAATTCTTCCAAAATGCGTTCAGGGACTGGCATGCAACCAGGATTGACCACATCTACAGCCCCAGCGGCAGAAGACATAAGGCTGGACACTCTTGGGGCTGAGACGATTGGTGAGGTTGGGAAAGCAAATGCAGACCCTTGAAAGGAATCCTGCGTGCTCCCCATTCCATGGGTCCCAACTCTCCAGGTTCAACGCAATCTTCCGACAGCGAAAGCACTCATTGGAAACCCAGCGGATGCTACACCGTGGGATCGGGAAAGCTTTCTGAAACTCACCTCAGTTTTCATCTCCTGGTGCTCGTGTTCTCCATTCAGGCCCCCTTACTAACAATCTCCCCACTTGGAGACTCGGCGCCTTTCCATGCCTCTTTCGTACCGTCTGCAATTTGTCCGCAGGATGAACTGCAAGAGGGGGAACCAATGAGAGACTCGCTGGAGGTGTTTGGTCGGGCACATGTCACTCTCATTTCCCATCACGAAGAAGAATTCACCAGCGGTTCAGCCTGCCACCCCGGATCGACAATAGGGCGTGAAGCCATCCAGCCGTGTTGCGTCCCACTCACAAAAAAGCGACTTGGGAAATGGAGCTCAGGGGCACTGCACTTCCCAAACCTGCAGAGTTCTAAACGATAACTATCGCCCCAAAATATATTGAGGTCAGGCTACGAAGAGGCGCTGAACGCAAGGCAGAACTGCAGGAAACGGATGTCAACGGGTACATCGGAATGGCCCCGATAGCACATGAAAAGCGCCAGAACGTGGACAATGATGCGGTTGGCCAAAAAGGGCGTATGCGTTTTTTCCTGAATATATTCAGGAAAAAACGCATACGCCCTTTTTGGCCAACCAAGCAACCTGGGAGAGCAAATCAGCACTACAAAGAAATCTCTCGCCCCCCCCCCGGGGCAAAAGGGCCAGGCGAAAAAAGTCTAAAAACCAGAAAGGCAGGACAGGCCACGGAGTCAAGGGAGCCTTGTTAAGCTGATGGGCGGGATGTCAATGGCCAACAGCCAATCTTCACAAGTGTATCCTCTTTCCCAATCCATGGAAAACACAGAACCACAGAGCATAGGGCACTTCCACACATGGGCGTTGACCTTGGGAAAATGAAAAAATCAACCAGACACAGGGACCCCAAAGTTGAGGGCTGCTGTCTTGACAAGAACCTCCACTCCGGTACACGTTTCATATCCCAGGAAAGAGCCAAGTGGACAAAGACGAGTGGACAAGTGGACAAAGACAAGTGGACAAGTGGACAAGTGGTGCTACGTAGGTCCAATGGAGTGTCACTCAGCCATGAAATCCACGTCATGAGGCTGGTAGCAGCATCCTGAGTGGATTTAGGTACGATCATCCTCAGTGAAATAAGTCCCACAAAAAAAGAAACTTATGATATCACTTATCGAGGGAATGTAAAAATCGCTCCCCATGCACTGAATCCCCAAACAGAACAGAGTCACGCTTTTAGAAAACACACTTATGCCTGCTTCAGGGGAAAGGTGAGGTGGGGTGACGCATAAAACTCGAGTTTGAAATGAGCACAGATACCCTTCCGAAAACCGAATATGGAATGGACACGACCTACTCCTTGCTCAATCAACTGGACTCACCAGACCCTGTTCATCGCACAAGTATCTATCCGACTAGTAAGCATCTTAAAAGCTAAGTCTTGATATCTCTGTGTAAGTGCATCAAGTGTGTGTAAAGCGGCCTAAAACCAGCAGGGAAAATCAGCTCAGACCCATTCTGAGGATACATTTCCAACATAAAGAAGAAACAAGCAGGGCAAAACAGAGAGAAATTCTTCCAAAATGCGTTCAGGGACTGGCATGCAACCAGGATTGACCACATCTACAGCCCCAGCGGCAGAAGACATAAGGCTGGACACTCTTGGGGCTGAGACGATTGGTGAGGTTGGGAAAGCAAATGCAGACCCTTGAAAGGAATCCTGCGTGCTCCCCATTCCATGGGTCCCAACTCTCCAGGTTCAACGCAATCTTCCGACAGCGAAAGCACTCATTGGAAACCCAGCGGATGCTACACCGTGGGATCGGGAAAGCTTTCTGAAACTCACCTCAGTTTTCATCTCCTGGTGCTCGTGTTCTCCATTCAGGCCCCCTTACTAACAATCTCCCCACTTGGAGACTCGGCGCCTTTCCATGCCTCTTTCGTACCGTCTGCAATTTGTCCGCAGGATGAACTGCAAGAGGGGGAACCAATGAGAGACTCGCTGGAGGTGTTTGGTCGGGCACATGTCACTCTCATTTCCCATCACGAAGAAGAATTCACCAGCGGTTCAGCCTGCCACCCCGGATCGACAGTAGGGCGTGAAGCCATCCAGCCGTGTTGCGTCCCACTCACAAAAAAGCGACTTGGGAAATGGAGCTCAGGGGCACTGCACTTCCCAAACCTGCAGAGTTCTAAACGATAACTATCGCCCCAAAATATATTGAGGTCAGGCTACGAAGAGGCGCTGAACGCAAGGCAGAACTGCAGGAAACGGATGTCAACGGGTACATCGGAATGGCCCCGATAGCACATGAAAAGCGCCAGAACGTGGACAATGATGCGGTTGGCCAAAAAGGGCGTATGCGTTTTTTCCTGAATATATTCAGGAAAAAACGCATACGCCCTTTTTGGCCAACCAAGCAACCTGGGAGAGCAAATCAGCACTACAAAGAAATCTCTCGCCCCCCCCCCGGGGCAAAAGGGCCAGGCGAAAAAAGTCTAAAAACCAGAAAGGCAGGACAGGCCACGGAGTCAAGGGAGCCTTGTTAAGCTGATGGGCGGGATGTCAATGGCCAACAGCCAATCTTCACAAGTGTATCCTCTTTCCCAATCCATGGAAAACACAGAACCACAGAGCATAGGGCACTTCCACACATGGGCGTTGACCTTGGGAAAATGAAAAAATCAACCAGACACAGGGACCCCAAAGTTGAGGGCTGCTGTCTTGACAAGAACCTCCACTCCGGTACACGTTTCATATCCCAGGAAAGAGCCAAGTGGACAAAGACGAGTGGACAAGTGGACAAAGACAAGTGGACAAGTGGACAAGTGGTGCTACGTAGGTCCAATGGAGTGTCACTCAGCCATGAAATCCACGTCATGAGGCTGGTAGCAGCATCCTGAGTGGATTTAGGTACGATCATCCTCAGTGAAATAAGTCCCACAAAAAAAGAAACTTATGATATCACTTATCGAGGGAATGTAAAAATCGCTCCCCATGCACTGAATCCCCAAACAGAACAGAGTCACGCTTTTAGAAAACACACTTATGCCTGCTTCAGGGGAAAGGTGAGGTGGGGTGACGCATAAAACTCGAGTTTGAAATGAGCACAGATACCCTTCCGAAAACCGAATATGGAATGGACACGACCTACTCCTTGCTCAATCAACTGGACTCACCAGACCCTGTTCATCGCACAAGTATCTATCCGACTAGTAAGCATCTTAAAAGCTAAGTCTTGATATCTCTGTGTAAGTGCATCAAGTGTGTGTAAAGCGGCCTAAAACCAGCAGGGAAAATCAGCTCAGACCCATTCTGAGGATACATTTCCAACATAAAGAAGAAACAAGCAGGGCAAAACAGAGAGAAATTCTTCCAAAATGCGTTCAGGGACTGGCATGCAACCAGGATTGACCACATCTACAGCCCCAGCGGCAGAAGACATAAGGCTGGACACTCTTGGGGCTGAGACGATTGGTGAGGTTGGGAAAGCAAATGCAGACCCTTGAAAGGAATCCTGCGTGCTCCCCATTCCATGGGTCCCAACTCTCCAGGTTCAACGCAATCTTCCGACAGCGAAAGCACTCATTGGAAACCCAGCGGATGCTACACCGTGGGATCGGGAAAGCTTTCTGAAACTCACCTCAGTTTTCATCTCCTGGTGCTCGTGTTCTCCATTCAGGCCCCCTTACTAACAATCTCCCCACTTGGAGACTCGGCGCCTTTCCATGCCTCTTTCGTACCGTCTGCAATTTGTCCGCAGGATGAACTGCAAGAGGGGGAACCAATGAGAGACTCGCTGGAGGTGTTTGGTCGGGCACATGTCACTCTCATTTCCCATCACGAAGAAGAATTCACCAGCGGTTCAGCCTGCCACCCCGGATCGACAATAGGGCGTGAAGCCATCCAGCCGTGTTGCGTCCCACTCACAAAAAAGCGACTTGGGAAATGGAGCTCAGGGGCACTGCACTTCCCAAACCTGCAGAGTTCTAAACGATAACTATCGCCCCAAAATATATTGAGGTCAGGCTACGAAGAGGCGCTGAACGCAAGGCAGAACTGCAGGAAACGGATGTCAACGGGTACATCGGAATGGCCCCGATAGCACATGAAAAGCGCCAGAACGTGGACAATGATGCGGTTGGCCAAAAAGGGCGTATGCGTTTTTTCCTGAATATATTCAGGAAAAAACGCATACGCCCTTTTTGGCCAACCAAGCAACCTGGGAGAGCAAATCAGCACTACAAAGAAATCTCTCGCCCCCCCCCGGGGCAAAAGGGCCAGGCGAAAAAAGTCTAAAAACCAGAAAGGCAGGACAGGCCACGGAGTCAAGGGAGCCTTGTTAAGCTGATGGGCGGGATGTCAATGGCCAACAGCCAATCTTCACAAGTGTATCCTCTTTCCCAATCCATGGAAAACACAGAACCACAGAGCATAGGGCACTTCCACACATGGGCGTTGACCTTGGGAAAATGAAAAAATCAACCAGACACAGGGACCCCAAAGTTGAGGGCTGCTGTCTTGACAAGAACCTCCACTCCGGTACACGTTTCATATCCCAGGAAAGAGCCAAGTGGACAAAGACGAGTGGACAAGTGGACAAAGACAAGTGGACAAGTGGACAAGTGGTGCTACGTAGGTCCAATGGAGTGTCACTCAGCCATGAAATCCACGTCATGAGGCTGGTAGCAGCATCCTGAGTGGATTTAGGTACGATCATCCTCAGTGAAATAAGTCCCACAAAAAAAGAAACTTATGATATCACTTATCGAGGGAATGTAAAAATCGCTCCCCATGCACTGAATCCCCAAACAGAACAGAGTCACGCTTTTAGAAAACACACTTATGCCTGCTTCAGGGGAAAGGTGAGGTGGGGTGACGCATAAAACTCGAGTTTGAAATGAGCACAGATACCCTTCCGAAAACCGAATATGGAATGGACACGACCTACTCCTTGCTCAATCAACTGGACTCACCAGACCCTCTTCATCGCACAAGTATCTATCCGACTAGTAAGCATCTTAAAAGCTAAGTCTTGATATCTCTGTGTAAGTGCATCAAGTGTGTGTAAAGCGGCCTAAAACCAGCAGGGAAAATCAGCTCAGACCCATTCTGAGGATACATTTCCAACATAAAGAAGAAACAAGCAGGGCAAAACAGAGAGAAATTCTTCCAAAATGCGTTCAGGGACTGGCATGCAACCAGGATTGACCACATCTACAGCCCCAGCGGCAGAAGACATAAGGCTGGACACTCTTGGGGCTGAGACGATTGGTGAGGTTGGGAAAGCAAATGCAGACCCTTGAAAGGAATCCTGCGTGCTCCCCATTCCATGGCTCCCAACTCTCCAGGTTCAACGCAATCTTCCGACAGCGAAAGCACTCATTGGAAACCCAGCGGATGCTACACCGTGGGATCGGGAAAGCTTTCTGAAACTCACCTCAGTTTTCATCTCCTGGTGCTCGTGTTCTCCATTCAGGCCCCCTTACTAACAATCTCCCCACTTGGAGACTCGGCGCCTTTCCATGCCTCTTTCGTACCGTCTGCAATTTGTCCGCAGGATGAACTGCAAGAGGGGGAACCAATGAGAGACTCGCTGGAGGTGTTTGGTCGGGCACATGTCACTCTCATTTCCCATCACGAAGAAGAATTCACCAGCGGTTCAGCCTGCCACCCCGGATCGACAATAGGGCGTGAAGCCATCCAGCCGTGTTGCGTCCCACTCACAAAAAAGCGACTTGGGAAATGGAGCTCAGGGGCACTGCACTTCCCAAACCTGCAGAGTTCTAAACGATAACTATCGCCCCAAAATATATTGAGGTCAGGCTACGAAGAGGCGCTGAACGCAAGGCAGAACTGCAGGAAACGGATGTCAACGGGTACATCGGAATGGCCCCGATAGCACATGAAAAGCGCCAGAACGTGGACAATGATGCGGTTGGCCAAAAAGGGCGTATGCGTTTTTTCCTGAATATATTCAGGAAAAAACGCATACGCCCTTTTTGGCCAACCAAGCAACCTGGGAGAGCAAATCAGCACTACAAAGAAATCTCTCGCCCCCCCCCGGGGCAAAAGGGCCAGGCGAAAAAAGTCTAAAAACCAGAAAGGCAGGACAGGCCACGGAGTCAAGGGAGCCTTGTTAAGCTGATGGGCGGGATGTCAATGGCCAACAGCCAATCTTCACAAGTGTATCCTCTTTCCCAAACCATGGAAAACACAGAACCACAGAGCATAGGGCACTTCCACACATGGGCGTTGACCTTGGGAAAATGAAAAAATCAACCAGACACAGGGACCCCAAAGTTGAGGGCTGCTGTCTTGACAAGAACCTCCACTCCGGTACACGTTTCATATCCCAGGAAAGAGCCAAGTGGACAAAGACGAGTGGACAAGTGGACAAAGACAAGTGGACAAGTGGACAAGTGGTGCTACGTAGGTCCAATGGAGTGTCACTCAGCCATGAAATCCACGTCATGAGGCTGGTAGCAGCATCCTGAGTGGATTTAGGTACGATCATCCTCAGTGAAATAAGTCCCACAAAAAAAGAAACTTATGATATCACTTATCGAGGGAATGTAAAAATCGCTCCCCATGCACTGAATCCCCAAACAGAACAGAGTCACGCTTTTAGAAAAAACACTTATGCCTGCTTCAGGGGAAAGGTGAGGTGGGGTGACGCATAAAACTCGAGTTTGAAATGAGCACAGATACCCTTCCGAAAACCGAATATGGAATGGACACGACCTACTCCTTGCTCAATCAACTGGACTCACCAGACCCTGTTCATCGCACAAGTATCTATCCGACTAGTAAGCATCTTAAAAGCTAAGTCTTGATATCTCTGTGTAAGTGCATCAAGTGTGTGTAAAGCGGCCTAAAACCAGCAGGGAAAATCAGCTCAGACCCATTCTGAGGATACATTTCCAACATAAAGAAGAAACAAGCAGGGCAAAACAGAGAGAAATTCTTCCAAAATGCGTTCAGGGACTGGCATGCAACCAGGATTGACCACATCTACAGCCCCAGCGGCAGAAGACATAAGGCTGGACACTCTTGGGGCTGAGACGATTGGTGAGGTTGGGAAAGCAAATGCAGACCCTTGAAAGGAATCCTGCGTGCTCCCCATTCCATGGGTCCCAACTCTCCAGGTTCAACGCAATCTTCCGACAGCGAAAGCACTCATTGGAAACCCAGCGGTTGCTACACCGTGGGATCGGGAAAGCTTTCTGAAACTCACCTCAGTTTTCATCTCCTGGTGCTCGTGTTCTCCATTCAGGCCCCCTTACTAACAATCTCCCCACTTGGAGACTCGGCGCCTTTCCATGCCTCTTTCGTACCGTCTGCAATTTGTCCGCAGGATGAACTGCAAGAGGGGGAACCAATGAGAGACTCGCTGGAGGTGTTTGGTCGGGCACATGTCACTCTCATTTCCCATCACGAAGAA
This sequence comes from Kogia breviceps, assembly GCF_026419965.1. NCBI lineage: Eukaryota > Metazoa > Chordata > Mammalia > Artiodactyla > Physeteridae > Kogia > Kogia breviceps. Next base: position 789,732 of record NW_026712105.1, on the reverse strand, counting down.
GAATTCACCAGCGGTTCAGCCTGCCACCCCGGATCGACAATAGGGCGTGAAGCCATCCAGCCGTGTTGCGTCCCACTCACAAAAAAGCGACTTGGGAAATGGAGCTCAGGGGCACTGCACTTCCCAAACCTGCAGAGTTCTAAACGATAACTATCGCCCCAAAATATATTGAGGTCAGGCTACGAAGAGGCGCTGAACGCAAGGCAGAACTGCAGGAAACGGATGTCAACGGGTACATCGGAATGGCCCCGATAGCACATGAAAAGCGCCAGAACGTGGACAATGATGCGGTTGGCCAAAAAGGGCGTATGCGTTTTTTCCTGAATATATTCAGGAAAAAACGCATACGCCCTTTTTGGCCAACCAAGCAACCTGGGAGAGCAAATCAGCACTACAAAGAAATCTCTCGCCCCCCCCCCCGGGGGCAAAAGGGCCAGGCGAAAAAAGTCTAAAAACCAGAAAGGCAGGACAGGCCACTGGGTCAAGGGAGCCTTGTTAAGCTGATGGGCGGGATGTCAATGGCCAACAGCCAATCTTCACAAGTGTATCCTCTTTCCCAAACCATGTAAAACACAGAACCACAGAGCATAGGGCACTTCCACACATGGGCGTTGACCTTGGAAAAATGAAAAAATCAACCAGACACAGGGACCCCAAAGTTGAGGGCTGCTGTCTTGACAAGAACCTCCACTCCGGTACACGTTTCATATCCCAGGAAAGAACCAAGAGGACAAGTGTTCAAAGACAAGTGGACAAGTGGACAAGTGGTGCTACGTAGGTCCAATGGAGTGTCACTCAGCCATGAAATCCACGTCATGAGGCTGGTAGCAGCATCCTGAGTGGATTTAGGTACGATCATCCTCAGTGAAATAAGTCCCACAAAAAAAGAAACTTATGATATCACTTATCGAGGGAATGTAAAAATCGCTCCCCATGCACTGAATCCCCACACAGAACAGAGTCACGCTTTTAGAAAACACACTTATGCCTGCTTCAGGGGAAAGGTGAGGTGGGGTGACGCATAAAACTCGAGTTTGAAATGAGCACAGATACCCTTCCGAAAACCGAATATGGAATGGACACGACCTACTCCTTGCTCAATCAACTGGACTCACCAGACCCTGTTCATCGCACAAGTATCTATCCGACTAGTAAGCATCTTAAAAGCTAAGTCTTGATATCTCTGTGTAAGTGCATCAAGTGTGTGTAAAGCGGCCTAAAACCAGCAGGGAAAATCAGCTCAGACCCATTCTGAGGATACATTTCCAACATAAAGAAGAAACAAGCAGGGCAAAACAGAGAGAAATTCTTCCAAAATGCGTTCAGGGACTGGCATGCAACCAGGATTGACCACATCTACAGCCCCAGCGGCAGAAGGCATAAGGCTGGACACTCTTGGGGCTGAGACGATTGGTGAGGTTGGGAAAGCAAATGCAGACCCTTGAAAGGAATCCTGCGTGCTCCCCATTCCATGGGTCCCAACTCTCCAGGTTCAACGCAATCTTCCGACAGCGAAAGCACTCATTGGAAACCCAGCGGTTGCTACACCGTGGGATCGGGAAAGCTTTCTGAAACTCACCTCAGTTTTCATCTCCTGGTGCTCGTGTTCTCCATTCAGGCCCCCTTACTAACAATCTCCCCACTTGGAGACTCGGCGCCTTTCCATGCCTCTTTCGTACCGTCTGCAATTTGTCCGCAGGATGAACTGCAAGAGGGGGAACCAATGAGAGACTCGCTGGAGGTGTTTGGTCGGGCACATGTCACTCTCATTTCCCATCACGAAGAAGAATTCACCAGCGGTTCAGCCTGCCACCCCGGATCGACAATAGGGCGTGAAGCCATCCAGCCGTGTTGCGTCCCACTCACAAAAAAGCGACTTGGGAAATGGAGCTCAGGGGCACTGCACTTCCCAAACCTGCAGAGTTCTAAACGATAACTATCGCCCCAAAATATATTGAGGTCAGGCTACGAAGAGGCGCTGAACGCAAGGCAGAACTGCAGGAAACGGATGTCAACGGGTACATCGGAATGGCCCCGATAGCACATGAAAAGCGCCAGAACGTGGACAATGATGCGGTTGGCCAAAAAGGGCGTATGCGTTTTTTCCTGAATATATTCAGGAAAAAACGCATACGCCCTTTTTGGCCAACCAAGCAACCTGGGAGAGCAAATCAGCACTACAAAGAAATCTCTCGACCCCACCCCCCCCCGGGGCAAAAGGGCCAGGCGAAAAAAGTCTAAAAACCAGAAAGGCAGGACAGCCCACGGAGTCAAGGGAGCCTTGTTAAGCTGATGGGCGGGATGTCAATGGCCAACAGCCAATCTTCACAAGTGTATCCTCTTTCCCAAACCATGTAAAACACAGAACCACAGAGCATAGGGCACTTCCACACATGGGCGTTGACCTTGGGAAAATGAAAAAATCAACCAGACACAGGGACCCCAAAGTTGAGGGCTGCTGTCTTGACAAGAACCTCCACTCCGGTACACGTTTCATATCCCAGGAAAGAGCCAAGTGGACAAAGACGAGTGGACAAGTGGACAAAGACAAGTGGACAAGTGGACAAGTGGTGCTACGTAGGTCCAATGGAGTGTCACTCAGCCATGAAATCCACGTCATGAGGCTGGTAGCAGCATCCTGAGTGGATTTAGGTACGATCATCCTCAGTGAAATAAGTCCCACAAAAAAAGAAACTTATGATATCACTTATCGAGGGAATGTAAAAATCGCTCCCCATGCACTGAATCCCCACACAGAACAGAGTCACGCTTTTAGAAAACACACTTATGCCTGCTTCAGGGGAAAGGTGAGGTGGGGTGACGCATAAAACTCGAGTTTGAAATGAGCACAGATACCCTTCCGAAAACCGAATATGGAATGGACACGACCTACTCCTTGCTCAATCAACTGGACTCACCAGACCCTGTTCATCGCACAAGTATCTATCCGACTAGTAAGCATCTTAAAAGCTAAGTCTTGATATCTCTGTGTAAGTGCATCAAGTGTGTGTAAAGCGGCCTAAAACCAGCAGGGAAAATCAGCTCAGACCCATTCTGAGGATACATTTCCAACATAAAGAAGAAACAAGCAGGGCAAAACAGAGAGAAATTCTTCCAAAATGCGTTCAGGGACTGGCATGCAACCAGGATTGACCACATCTACAGCCCCAGCGGCAGAAGACATAAGGCTGGACACTCTTGGGGCTGAGACGATTGGTGAGGTTGGGAAAGCAAATGCAGACCCTTGAAAGGAATCCTGCGTGCTCCCCATTCCATGGGTCCCAACTCTCCAGGTTCAACGCAATCTTCCGACAGCGAAAGCACTCATTGGAAACCCAGCGGATGCTACACCGTGGGATCGGGAAAGCTTTCTGAAACTCACCTCAGTTTTCATCTCCTGGTGCTCGTGTTCTCCATTCAGGCCCCCTTACTAACAATCTCCCCACTTGGAGACTCGGCGCCTTTCCATGCCTCTTTCGTACCGTCTGCAATTTGTCCGCAGGATGAACTGCAAGAGGGGGAACCAATGAGAGACTCGCTGGAGGTGTTTGGTCGGGCACATGTCACTCTCATTTCCCATCACGAAGAAGAATTCACCAGCCGTTCAGCCTGCCACCCCGGATCGACAATAGGGCGTGAAGCCATCCAGCCGTGTTGCGTCCCACTCACAAAAAAGCGACTTGGGAAATGGAGCTCAGGGGCACTGCACTTCCCAAACCTGCAGAGTTCTAAACGATAACTATCGCCCCAAAATATATTGAGGTCAGGCTACGAAGAGGCGCTGAACGCAAGGCAGAACTGCAGGAAACGGATGTCAACGGGTACATCGGAATGGCCCCGATAGCACATGAAAAGCGCCAGAACGTGGACAATGATGCGGTTGGCCAAAAAGGGCGTATGCGTTTTTTCCTGAATATATTCAGGAAAAAACGCATACGCCCTTTTTGGCCAACCAAGCAACCTGGGAGAGCAAATCAGCACTACAAAGAAATCTCTCGGCCCCACCCCCGGGGCAAAAGGGCCAGGCGAAAAAAGTCTAAAAACCAGAAAGGCAGGACAGGCCACGGAGTCAAGGGAGCCTTGTTAAGCTGATGGGCGGGATGTCAATGGCCAACAGCCAATCTTCACAAGTGTATCCTCTTTCCCAAACCATGTAAAACACAGAACCACAGAGCATAGGGCACTTCCACACATGGGCGTTGACCTTGGGAAAATGAAAAAATCAACCAGACACAGGGACCCCAAAGTTGAGGGCTGCTGTCTTGACAAGAACCTCCACTCCGGTACACGTTTCATATCCCAGGAAAGAGCCAAGTGGACAAAGACGAGTGGACAAGTGGACAAAGACAAGTGGACAAGTGGACAAGTGGTGCTACGTAGGTCCAATGGAGTGTCACTCAGCCATGAAATCCACGTCATGAGGCTGGTAGCAGCATCCTGAGTGGATTTAGGTACGATCATCCTCAGTGAAATAAGTCCCACAAAAAAAGAAACTTATGATATCACTTATCGAGGGAATGTAAAAATCGCTCCCCATGCACTGAATCCCCAAACAGAACAGAGTCACGCTTTTAGAAAACACACTTATGCCTGCTTCAGGGGAAAGGTGAGGTGGGGTGACGCATAAAACTCGAGTTTGAAATGAGCACAGATACCCTTCCGAAAACCGAATATGGAATGGACACGACCTACTCCTTGCTCAATCAACTGGACTCACCAGACCCTGTTCATCGCACAAGTATCTATCCGACTAGTAAGCATCTTAAAAGCTAAGTCTTGATATCTCTGTGTAAGTGCATCAAGTGTGTGTAAAGCGGCCTAAAACCAGCAGGGAAAATCAGCTCAGACCCATTCTGAGGATACATTTCCAACATAAAGAAGAAACAAGCAGGGCAAAACAGAGAGAAATTCTTCCAAAATGCGTTCAGGGACTGGCATGCAACCAGGATTGACCACATCTACAGCCCCAGCGGCAGAAGACATAAGGCTGGACACTCTTGGGGCTGAGACGATTGGTGAGGTTGGGAAAGCAAATGCAGACCCTTGAAAGGAATCCTGCGTGCTCCCCATTCCATGGGTCCCAACTCTCCAGGTTCAACGCAATCTTCCGACAGCGAAAGCACTCATTGGAAACCCAGCGGATGCTACACCGTGGGATCGGGAAAGCTTTCTGAAACTCACCTCAGTTTTCATCTCCTGGTGCTCGTGTTCTCCATTCAGGCCCCCTTACTAACAATCTCCCCACTTGGAGACTCGGCGCCTTTCCATGCCTCTTTCGTACCGTCTGCAATTTGTCCGCAGGATGAACTGCAAGAGGGGGAACCAATGAGAGACTCGCTGGAGGTGTTTGGTCGGGCACATGTCACTCTCATTTCCCATCACGAAGAAGAATTCACCAGCCGTTCAGCCTGCCACCCCGGATCGACAATAGGGCGTGAAGCCATCCAGCCGTGTTGCGTCCCACTCACAAAAAAGCGACTTGGGAAATGGAGCTCAGGGGCACTGCACTTCCCAAACCTGCAGAGTTCTAAACGATAACTATCGCCCCAAAATATATTGAGGTCAGGCTACGAAGAGGCGCTGAACGCAAGGCAGAACTGCAGGAAACGGATGTCAACGGGTACATCGGAATGGCCCCGATAGCACATGAAAAGCGCCAGAACGTGGACAATGATGCGGTTGGCCAAAAAGGGCGTATGCGTTTTTTCCTGAATATATTCAGGAAAAAACGCATACGCCCTTTTTGGCCAACCAAGCAACCTGGGAGAGCAAATCAGCACTACAAAGAAATCTCTCGGCCCCACCCCCGGGGCAAAAGGGCCAGGCGAAAAAAGTCTAAAAACCAGAAAGGCAGGACAGGCCACGGAGTCAAGGGAGCCTTGTTAAGCTGATGGGCGGGATGTCAATGGCCAACAGCCAATCTTCACAAGTGTATCCTCTTTCCCAAACCATGGAAAACACAGAACCACAGAGCATAGGGCACTTCCACACATGGGCGTTGACCTTGGGAAAATGAAAAAATCAACCAGACACAGGGACCCCAAAGTTGAGGGCTGCTGTCTTGACAAGAACCTCCACTCCGGTACACGTTTCATATCCCAGGAAAGAGCCAAGTGGACAAAGACGAGTGGACAAGTGGACAAAGACAAGTGGACAAGTGGACAAGTGGTGCTACGTAGGTCCAATGGAGTGTCACTCAGCCATGAAATCCACGTCATGAGGCTGGTAGCAGCATCCTGAGTGGATTTAGGTACGATCATCCTCAGTGAAATAAGTCCCACAAAAAAAGAAACTTATGATATCACTTATCGAGGGAATGTAAAAATCGCTCCCCATGCACTGAATCCCCAAACAGAACAGAGTCACGCTTTTAGAAAACACACTTATGCCTGCTTCAGGGGAAAGGTGAGGTGGGGTGACGCATAAAACTCGAGTTTGAAATGAGCACAGATACCCTTCCGAAAACCGAATATGGAATGGACACGACCTACTCCTTGCTCAATCAACTGGACTCACCAGACCCTGTTCATCGCACAAGTATCTATCCGACTAGTAAGCATCTTAAAAGCTAAGTCTTGATATCTCTGTGTAAGTGCATCAAGTGTGTGTAAAGCGGCCTAAAACCAGCAGGGAAAATCAGCTCAGACCCATTCTGAGGATACATTTCCAACATAAAGAAGAAACAAGCAGGGCAAAACAGAGAGAAATTCTTCCAAAATGCGTTCAGGGACTGGCATGCAACCAGGATTGACCACATCTACAGCCCCAGCGGCAGAAGACATAAGGCTGGACACTCTTGGGGCTGAGACGATTGGTGAGGTTGGGAAAGCAAATGCAGACCCTTGAAAGGAATCCTGCGTGCTCCCCATTCCATGGGTCCCAACTCTCCAGGTTCAACGCAATCTTCCGACAGCGAAAGCACTCATTGGAAACCCAGCGGATGCTACACCGTGGGATCGGGAAAGCTTTCTGAAACTCACCTCAGTTTTCATCTCCTGGTGCTCGTGTTCTCCATTCAGGCCCCCTTACTAACAATCTCCCCACTTGGAGACTCGGCGCCTTTCCATGCCTCTTTCGTACCGTCTGCAATTTGTCCGCAGGATGAACTGCAAGAGGGGGAACCAATGAGAGACTCGCTGGAGGTGTTTGGTCGGGCACATGTCACTCTCATTTCCCATCACGAAGAAGAATTCACCAGCGGTTCAGCCTGCCACCCCGGATCGACAATAGGGCGTGAAGCCATCCAGCCGTGTTGCGTCCCACTCACAAAAAAGCGACTTGGGAAATGGAGCTCAGGGGCACTGCACTTCCCAAACCTGCAGAGTTCTAAACGATAACTATCGCCCCAAAATATATTGAGGTCAGGCTACGAAGAGGCGCTGAACGCAAGGCAGAACTGCAGGAAACGGATGTCAACGGGTACATCGGAATGGCCCCGATAGCACATGAAAAGCGCCAGAACGTGGACAATGATGCGGTTGGCCAAAAAGGGCGTATGCGTTTTTTCCTGAATATATTCAGGAAAAAACGCATACGCCCTTTTTGGCCAACCAAGCAACCTGGGAGAGCAAATCAGCACTACAAAGAAATCTCTCGCCCCCCCCCGGGGCAAAAGGGCCAGGCGAAAAAAGTCTAAAAACCAGAAAGGCAGGACAGCCCACGGAGTCAAGGGAGCCTTGTTAAGCTGATGGGCGGGATGTCAATGGCCAACAGCCAATCTTCACAAGTGTATCCTCTTTCCCAAACCATGTAAAACACAGAACCACAGAGCATAGGGCACTTCCACACATGGGCGTTGACCTTGGGAAAATGAAAAAATCAACCAGACACAGGGACCCCAAAGTTGAGGGCTGCTGTCTTGACAAGAACCTCCACTCCGGTACACGTTTCATATCCCAGGAAAGAGCCAAGTGGACAAAGACGAGTGGACAAGTGGACAAAGACAAGTGGACAAGTGGACAAGTGGTGCTACGTAGGTCCAATGGAGTGTCACTCAGCCATGAAATCCACGTCATGAGGCTGGTAGCAGCATCCTGAGTGGATTTAGGTACGATCATCCTCAGTGAAATAAGTCCCACAAAAAAAGAAACTTATGATATCACTTATCGAGGGAATGTAAAAATCGCTCCCCATGCACTGAATCCCCAAACAGAACAGAGTCACGCTTTTAGAAAACACACTTATGCCTGCTTCAGGGGAAAGGTGAGGTGGGGTGACGCATAAAACTCGAGTTTGAAATGAGCACAGATACCCTTCCGAAAACCGAATATGGAATGGACACGACCTACTCCTTGCTCAATCAACTGGACTCACCAGACCCTGTTCATCGCACAAGTATCTATCCGACTAGTAAGCATCTTAAAAGCTAAGTCTTGATATCTCTGTGTAAGTGCATCAAGTGTGTGTAAAGCGGCCTAAAACCAGCAGGGAAAATCAGCTCAGACCCATTCTGAGGATACATTTCCAACATAAAGAAGAAACAAGCAGGGCAAAACAGAGAGAAATTCTTCCAAAATGCGTTCAGGGACTGGCATGCAACCAGGATTGACCACATCTACAGCCCCAGCGGCAGAAGACATAAGGCTGGACACTCTTGGGGCTGAGACGATTGGTGAGGTTGGGAAAGCAAATGCAGACCCTTGAAAGGAATCCTGCGTGCTCCCCATTCCATGGGTCCCAACTCTCCAGGTTCAACGCAATCTTCCGACAGCGAAAGCACTCATTGGAAACCCAGCGGATGCTACACCGTGGGATCGGGAAAGCTTTCTGAAACTCACCTCAGTTTTCATCTCCTGGTGCTCGTGTTCTCCATTCAGGCCCCCTTACTAACAATCTCCCCACTTGGAGACTCGGCGCCTTTCCATGCCTCTTTCGTACCGTCTGCAATTTGTCCGCAGGATGAACTGCAAGAGGGGGAACCAATGAGAGACTCGCTGGAGGTGTTTGGTCGGGCACATGTCACTCTCATTTCCCATCACGAAGAAGAATTCACCAGCCGTTCAGCCTGCCACCCCGGATCGACAATAGGGCGTGAAGCCATCCAGCCGTGTTGCGTCCCACTCACAAAAAAGCGACTTGGGAAATGGAGCTCAGGGGCACTGCACTTCCCAAACCTGCAGAGTTCTAAACGATAACTATCGCCCCAAAATATATTGAGGTCAGGCTACGAAGAGGCGCTGAACGCAAGGCAGAACTGCAGGAAACGGATGTCAACGGGTACATCGGAATGGCCCCGATAGCACATGAAAAGCGCCAGAACGTGGACAATGATGCGGTTGGCCAAAAAGGGCGTATGCGTTTTTTCCTGAATATATTCAGGAAAAAACGCATACGCCCTTTTTGGCCAACCAAGCAACCTGGGAGAGCAAATCAGCACTACAAAGAAATCTCTCGGCCCCACCCCCGGGGCAAAAGGGCCAGGCGAAAAAAGTCTAAAAACCAGAAAGGCAGGACAGCCCACGGAGTCAAGGGAGCCTTGTTAAGCTGATGGGCGGGATGTCAATGGCCAACAGCCAATCTTCACAAGTGTATCCTCTTTCCCAAACCATGGAAAACACAGAACCACAGAGCATAGGGCACTTCCACACATGGGCGTTGACCTTGGGAAAATGAAAAAATCAACCAGACACAGGGACCCCAAAGTTGAGGGCTGCTGTCTTGACAAGAACCTCCACTCCGGTACACGTTTCATATCCCAGGAAAGAGCCAAGTGGACAAAGACGAGTGGACAAGTGGACAAAGACAAGTGGACAAGTGGACAAGTGGTGCTACGTAGGTCCAATGGAGTGTCACTCAGCCATGAAATCCACGTCATGAGGCTGGTAGCAGCATCCTGAGTGGATTTAGGTACGATCATCCTCAGTGAAATAAGTCCCACAAAAAAAGAAACTTATGATATCACTTATCGAGGGAATGTAAAAATCGCTCCCCATGCACTGAATCCCCAAACAGAACAGAGTCACGCTTTTAGAAAACACACTTATGCCTGCTTCAGGGGAAAGGTGAGGTGGGGTGACGCATAAAACTCGAGTTTGAAATGAGCACAGATACCCTTCCGAAAACCGAATATGGAATGGACACGACCTACTCCTTGCTCAATCAACTGGACTCACCAGACCCTGTTCATCGCACAAGTATCTATCCGACTAGTAAGCATCTTAAAAGCTAAGTCTTGATATCTCTGTGTAAGTGCATCAAGTGTGTGTAAAGCGGCCTAAAACCAGCAGGGAAAATCAGCTCAGACCCATTCTGAGGATACATTTCCAACATAAAGAAGAAACAAGCAGGGCAAAACAGAGAGAAATTCTTCCAAAATGCGTTCAGGGACTGGCATGCAACCAGGATTGACCACATCTACAGCCCCAGCGGCAGAAGACATAAGGCTGGACACTCTTGGGGCTGAGACGATTGGTGAGGTTGGGAAAGCAAATGCAGACCCTTGAAAGGAATCCTGCGTGCTCCCCATTCCATGGGTCCCAACTCTCCAGGTTCAACGCAATCTTCCGACAGCGAAAGCACTCATTGGAAACCCAGCGGATGCTACACCGTGGGATCGGGAAAGCTTTCTGAAACTCACCTCAGTTTTCATCTCCTGGTGCTCGTGTTCTCCATTCAGGCCCCCTTACTAACAATCTCCCCACTTGGAGACTCGGCGCCTTTCCATGCCTCTTTCGTACCGTCTGCAATTTGTCCGCAGGATGAACTGCAAGAGGGGGAACCAATGAGAGACTCGCTGGAGGTGTTTGGTCGGGCACATGTCACTCTCATTTCCCATCACGAAGAAGAATTCACCAGCCGTTCAGCCTGCCACCCCGGATCGACAATAGGGCGTGAAGCCATCCAGCCGTGTTGCGTCCCACTCACAAAAAAGCGACTTGGGAAATGGAGCTCAGGGGCACTGCACTTCCCAAACCTGCAGAGTTCTAAACGATAACTATCGCCCCAAAATATATTGAGGTCAGGCTACGAAGAGGCGCTGAACGCAAGGCAGAACTGCAGGAAACGGATGTCAACGGGTACATCGGAATGGCCCCGATAGCACATGAAAAGCGCCAGAACGTGGACAATGATGCGGTTGGCCAAAAAGGGCGTATGCGTTTTTTCCTGAATATATTCAGGAAAAAACGCATACGCCCTTTTTGGCCAACCAAGCAACCTGGGAGAGCAAATCAGCACTACAAAGAAATCTCTCGGCCCCACCCCCGGGGCAAAAGGGCCAGGCGAAAAAAGTCTAAAAACCAGAAAGGCAGGACAGCCCACGGAGTCAAGGGAGCCTTGTTAAGCTGATGGGCGGGATGTCAATGGCCAACAGCCAATCTTCACAAGTGTATCCTCTTTCCCAAACCATGGAAAACACAGAACCACAGAGCATAGGGCACTTCCACACATGGGCGTTGACCTTGGGAAAATGAAAAAATCAACCAGACACAGGGACCCCAAAGTTGAGGGCTGCTGTCTTGACAAGAACCTCCACTCCGGTACACGTTTCATATCCCAGGAAAGAGCCAAGTGGACAAAGACGAGTGGACAAGTGGACAACGACAACTGGACAAGTGGACAAGTGGTGCTACGTAGTTCCAATGGAGTGTCACTCAGCCATGAAATCCACGTCATGAGGCTGGTAGCAGCATCCTGAGTGGATTTAGGTACGATCATCCTCAGTGAAATAAGTCCCACAAAAAAAGAAACTTATGATATCACTTATCGAGGGAATGTAAAAATCGCTCCCCATGCACTGAATCCCCAAACAGAACAGAGTCACGCTTTTAGAAAACACACTTATGCCTGCTTCAGGGGAAAGGTGAGGTGGGGTGACGCATAAAACTCGAGTTTGAAATGAGCACAGATACCCTTCCGAAAACCGAATATGGAATGGACACGACCTACTCCTTGCTCAATCAACTGGACTCACCAGACCCTGTTCATCGCACAAGTATCTATCCGACTAGTAAGCATATTAAAAGCTAAGTCTTGATATCTCTGTGTAAGTGCATCAAGTGTGTGTAAAGCGGCTTAAAACCAGCAGGGAAAATCAGCTCAGACCCATTCTGAGGATACATTTCCAACATAAAGAAGAAACAAGCAGGGCAAAACAGAGAGAAATTCTTCCAAAATGCGTTCAGGGACTGGCATGCAACCAGGATGGACCACATCTACAGCCCCAGCGGCAGAAGACATAAGGCTGGACACTCTTGGGGCTGAGACAATTGGTGAGGTTGGGAAAGCAAATGCAGACCCTTGAAAGGAATCCTGCGTGCTCCCCATTCCATGGGTCCCAACTCTCCAGGTTCAACGCAATCTTCCGACAGCGAAAGCACTCATTGGAAACCCAGCGGATGCTACACCGTGGGATCGGGAAAGCTTTCTGAAACTCACCTCAGTTTTCATCTCCTGGTGCTCGTGTTCTCCATTCAGGCCCCCTTACTAACAATCTCCCCACTTGGAGACTCGGCGCCTTTCCATGCCTCTTTCGTACCGTCTGCAATTTGTCCGCAGGATGAACTGCAAGAGGGGGAACCAATGAGAGACTCGCTGGAGGTGTTTGGTCGGGCACATGTCACTCTCATTTCCCATCACGAAGAAGAATTCACCAGCGGTTCAGCCTGCCACCCCGGATCGACAATAGGGCGTGAAGCCATCCAGCCGTGTTGCGTCCCACTCACAAAAAAGCGACTTGGGAAATGGAGCTCAGGGGCACTGCACTTCCCAAACCTGCAGAGTTCTAAACGATAACTATCGCCCCAAAATATATTGAGGTCAGGCTACGAAGAGGCGCTGAACGCAAGGCAGAACTGCAGGAAACGGATGTCAACGGGTACATCGGAATGGCCCCGATAGCACATGAAAAGCGCCAGAACGTGGACAATGATGCGGTTGGCCAAAAAGGGCGTATGCGTTTTTTCCTGAATATATTCAGGAAAAAACGCATACGCCCTTTTTGGCCAACCAAGCAACCTGGGAGAGCAAATCAGCACTACAAAGAAATCTCTCGGCCCCACCCCCGGGGCAAAAGGGCCAGGCGAAAAAAGTCTAAAAACCAGAAAGGCAGGACAGCCCACGGAGTCAAGGGAGCCTTGTTAAGCTGATGGGCGGGATGTCAATGGCCAACAGCCAATCTTCACAAGTGTATCCTCTTTCCCAAACCATGGAAAACACAGAACCACAGAGCATAGGGCACTTCCACACATGGGCGTTGACCTTGGGAAAATGAAAAAATCAACCAGACACAGGGACCCCAAAGTTGAGGGCTGCTGTCTTGACAAGAACCTCCACTCCGGTACACGTTTCATATCCCAGGAAAGAGCCAAGTGGACAAAGACGAGTGGACAAGTGGACAAAGACAAGTGGACAAGTGGACAAGTGGTGCTACGTAGGTCCAATGGAGTGTCACTCAGCCATGAAATCCACGTCATGAGGCTGGTAGCAGCATCCTGAGTGGATTTAGGTACGATCATCCTCAGTGAAATAAGTCCCACAAAAAAAGAAACTTATGATATCACTTATCGAGGGAATGTAAAAATCGCTCCCCATGCACTGAATCCCCAAACAGAACAGAGTCACGCTTTTAGAAAACACACTTATGCCTGCTTCAGGGGAAAGGTGAGGTGGGGTGACGCATAAAACTCGAGTTTGAAATGAGCACAGATACCCTTCCGAAAACCGAATATGGAATGGACACGACCTACTCCTTGCTCAATCAACTGGACTCACCAGACCCTGTTCATCGCACAAGTATCTATCCGACTAGTAAGCATCTTAAAAGCTAAGTCTTGATATCTCTGTGTAAGTGCATCAAGTGTGTGTAAAGCGGCCTAAAACCAGCAGGGAAAATCAGCTCAGACCCATTCTGAGGATACATTTCCAACATAAAGAAGAAACAAGCAGGGCAAAACAGAGAGAAATTCTTCCAAAATGCGTTCAGGGACTGGCATGCAACCAGGATTGACCACATCTACAGCCCCAGCGGCAGAAGACATAAGGCTGGACACTCTTGGGGCTGAGACGATTGGTGAGGTTGGGAAAGCAAATGCAGACCCTTGAAAGGAATCCTGCGTGCTCCCCATTCCATGGGTCCCAACTCTCCAGGTTCAACGCAATCTTCCGACAGCGAAAGCACTCATTGGAAACCCAGCGGTTGCTACACCGTGGGATCGGGAAAGCTTTCTGAAACTCACCTCAGTTTTCATCTCCTGGTGCTCGTGTTCTCCATTCAGGCCCCCTTACTAACAATCTCCCCACTTGGAGACTCGGCGCCTTTCCATGCCTCTTTCGTACCGTCTGCAATTTGTCCGCAGGATGAACTGCAAGAGGGGGAACCAATGAGAGACTCGCTGGAGGTGTTTGGTCGGGCACATGTCACTCTCATTTCCCATCACGAAGAAGAATTCACCAGCGGTTCAGCCTGCCACCCCGGATCGACAATAGGGCGTGAAGCCATCCAGCCGTGTTGCGTCCCACTCACAAAAAAGCGACTTGGGAAATGGAGCTCAGGGGCACTGCACTTCCCAAACCTGCAGAGTTCTAAACGATAACTATCGCCCCAAAATATATTGAGGTCAGGCTACGAAGAGGCGCTGAACGCAAGGCAGAACTGCAGGAAACGGATGTCAACGGGTACATCGGAATGGCCCCGATAGCACATGAAAAGCGCCAGAACGTGGACAATGATGCGGTTGGCCAAAAAGGGCGTATGCGTTTTTTCCTGAATATATTCAGGAAAAAACGCATACGCCCTTTTTGGCCAACCAAGCAACCTGGGAGAGCAAATCAGCACTACAAAGAAATCTCTCGACCCCACCCCCCCCCGGGGCAAAAGGGCCAGGCGAAAAAAGTCTAAAAACCAGAAAGGCAGGACAGCCCACGGAGTCAAGGGAGCCTTGTTAAGCTGATGGGCGGGATGTCAATGGCCAACAGCCAATCTTCACAAGTGTATCCTCTTTCCCAAACCATGTAAAACACAGAACCACAGAGCATAGGGCACTTCCACACATGGGCGTTGACCTTGGGAAAATGAAAAAATCAACCAGACACAGGGACCCCAAAGTTGAGGGCTGCTGTCTTGACAAGAACCTCCACTCCGGTACACGTTTCATATCCCAGGAAAGAGCCAAGTGGACAAAGACGAGTGGACAAGTGGACAAAGACAAGTGGACAAGTGGACAAGTGGTGCTACGTAGGTCCAATGGAGTGTCACTCAGCCATGAAATCCACGTCATGAGGCTGGTAGCAGCATCCTGAGTGGATTTAGGTACGATCATCCTCAGTGAAATAAGTCCCACAAAAAAAGAAACTTATGATATCACTTATCGAGGGAATGTAAAAATCGCTCCCCATGCACTGAATCCCCAAACAGAACAGAGTCACGCTTTTAGAAAACACACTTATGCCTGCTTCAGGGGAAAGGTGAGGTGGGGTGACGCATAAAACTCGAGTTTGAAATGAGCACAGATACCCTTCCGAAAACCGAATATGGAATGGACACGACCTACTCCTTGCTCAATCAACTGGACTCACCAGACCCTGTTCATCGCACAAGTATCTATCCGACTAGTAAGCATCTTAAAAGCTAAGTCTTGATATCTCTGTGTAAGTGCATCAAGTGTGTGTAAAGCGGCCTAAAACCAGCAGGGAAAATCAGCTCAGACCCATTCTGAGGATACATTTCCAACATAAAGAAGAAACAAGCAGGGCAAAACAGAGAGAAATTCTTCCAAAATGCGTTCAGGGACTGGCATGCAACCAGGATTGACCACATCTACAGCCCCAGCGGCAGAAGACATAAGGCTGGACACTCTTGGGGCTGAGACGATTGGTGAGGTTGGGAAAGCAAATGCAGACCCTTGAAAGGAATCCTGCGTGCTCCCCATTCCATGGGTCCCAACTCTCCAGGTTCAACGCAATCTTCCGACAGCGAAAGCACTCATTGGAAACCCAGCGGATGCTACACCGTGGGA
Organism: Kogia breviceps; assembly: GCF_026419965.1. Lineage (NCBI taxonomy): Eukaryota > Metazoa > Chordata > Mammalia > Artiodactyla > Physeteridae > Kogia > Kogia breviceps. The sequence goes on along the minus strand of NW_026712105.1, from coordinate 773,779 downwards.
TCGGGAAAGCTTTCTGAAACTCACCTCAGTTTTCATCTCCTGGTGCTCGTGTTCTCCATTCAGGCCCCCTTACTAACAATCTCCCCACTTGGAGACTCGGCGCCTTTCCATGCCTCTTTCGTACCGTCTGCAATTTGTCCGCAGGATGAACTGCAAGAGGGGGAACCAATGAGAGACTCGCTGGAGGTGTTTGGTCGGGCACATGTCACTCTCATTTCCCATCACGAAGAAGAATTCACCAGCCGTTCAGCCTGCCACCCCGGATCGACAATAGGGCGTGAAGCCATCCAGCCGTGTTGCGTCCCACTCACAAAAAAGCGACTTGGGAAATGGAGCTCAGGGGCACTGCACTTCCCAAACCTGCAGAGTTCTAAACGATAACTATCGCCCCAAAATATATTGAGGTCAGGCTACGAAGAGGCGCTGAACGCAAGGCAGAACTGCAGGAAACGGATGTCAACGGGTACATCGGAATGGCCCCGATAGCACATGAAAAGCGCCAGAACGTGGACAATGATGCGGTTGGCCAAAAAGGGCGTATGCGTTTTTTCCTGAATATATTCAGGAAAAAACGCATACGCCCTTTTTGGCCAACCAAGCAACCTGGGAGAGCAAATCAGCACTACAAAGAAATCTCTCGGCCCCACCCCCGGGGCAAAAGGGCCAGGCGAAAAAAGTCTAAAAACCAGAAAGGCAGGACAGGCCACGGAGTCAAGGGAGCCTTGTTAAGCTGATGGGCGGGATGTCAATGGCCAACAGCCAATCTTCACAAGTGTATCCTCTTTCCCAAACCATGGAAAACACAGAACCACAGAGCATAGGGCACTTCCACACATGGGCGTTGACCTTGGGAAAATGAAAAAATCAACCAGACACAGGGACCCCAAAGTTGAGGGCTGCTGTCTTGACAAGAACCTCCACTCCGGTACACGTTTCATATCCCAGGAAAGAGCCAAGTGGACAAAGACGAGTGGACAAGTGGACAAAGACAAGTGGACAAGTGGACAAGTGGTGCTACGTAGGTCCAATGGAGTGTCACTCAGCCATGAAATCCACGTCATGAGGCTGGTAGCAGCATCCTGAGTGGATTTAGGTACGATCATCCTCAGTGAAATAAGTCCCACAAAAAAAGAAACTTATGATATCACTTATCGAGGGAATGTAAAAATCGCTCCCCATGCACTGAATCCCCAAACAGAACAGAGTCACGCTTTTAGAAAACACACTTATGCCTGCTTCAGGGAAAAGGTGAGGTGGGGTGACGCATAAAACTCGAGTTTGAAATGAGCACAGATACCCTTCCGAAAACCGAATATGGAATGGACACGACCTACTCCTTGCTCAATCAACTGGACTCACCAGACCCTGTTCATCGCACAAGTATCTATCCGACTAGTAAGCATCTTAAAAGCTAAGTCTTGATATCTCTGTGTAAGTGCATCAAGTGTGTGTAAAGCGGCCTAAAACCAGCAGGGAAAATCAGCTCAGACCCATTCTGAGGATACATTTCCAACATAAAGAAGAAACAAGCAGGGCAAAACAGAGAGAAATTCTTCCAAAATGCGTTCAGGGACTGGCATGCAACCAGGATTGACCACATCTACAGCCCCAGCGGCAGAAGACATAAGGCTGGACACTCTTGGGGCTGAGACGATTGGTGAGGTTGGGAAAGCAAATGCAGACCCTTGAAAGGAATCCTGCGTGCTCCCCATTCCATGGGTCCCAACTCTCCAGGTTCAACGCAATCTTCCGACAGCGAAAGCACTCATTGGAAACCCAGCGGATGCTACACCGTGGGATCGGGAAAGCTTTCTGAAACTCACCTCAGTTTTCATCTCCTGGTGCTCGTGTTCTCCATTCAGGCCCCCTTACTAACAATCTCCCCACTTGGAGACTCGGCGCCTTTCCATGCCTCTTTCGTACCGTCTGCAATTTGTCCGCAGGATGAACTGCAAGAGGGGGAACCAATGAGAGACTCGCTGGAGGTGTTTGGTCGGGCACATGTCACTCTCATTTCCCATCACGAAGAAGAATTCACCAGCGGTTCAGCCTGCCACCCCGGATCGACAATAGGGCGTGAAGCCATCCAGCCGTGTTGCGTCCCACTCACAAAAAAGCGACTTGGGAAATGGAGCTCAGGGGCACTGCACTTCCCAAACCTGCAGAGTTCTAAACGATAACTATCGCCCCAAAATATATTGAGGTCAGGCTACGAAGAGGCGCTGAACGCAAGGCAGAACTGCAGGAAACGGATGTCAACGGGTACATCGGAATGGCCCCGATAGCACATGAAAAGCGCCAGAACGTGGACAATGATGCGGTTGGCCAAAAAGGGCGTATGCGTTTTTTCCTGAATATATTCAGGAAAAAACGCATACGCCCTTTTTGGCCAACCAAGCAACCTGGGAGAGCAAATCAGCACTACAAAGAAATCTCTCGGCCCCACCCCCGGGGCAAAAGGGCCAGGCGAAAAAAGTCTAAAAACCAGAAAGGCAGGACAGCCCACGGAGTCAAGGGAGCCTTGTTAAGCTGATGGGCGGGATGTCAATGGCCAACAGCCAATCTTCACAAGTGTATCCTCTTTCCCAAACCATGGAAAACACAGAACCACAGAGCATAGGGCACTTCCACACATGGGCGTTGACCTTGGGAAAATGAAAAAATCAACCAGACACAGGGACCCCAAAGTTGAGGGCTGCTGTCTTGACAAGAACCTCCACTCCGGTACACGTTTCATATCCCAGGAAAGAGCCAAGTGGACAAAGACGAGTGGACAAGTGGACAAAGACAAGTGGACAAGTGGACAAGTGGTGCTACGTAGGTCCAATGGAGTGTCACTCAGCCATGAAATCCACGTCATGAGGCTGGTAGCAGCATCCTGAGTGGATTTAGGTACGATCATCCTCAGTGAAATAAGTCCCACAAAAAAAGAAACTTATGATATCACTTATCGAGGGAATGTAAAAATCGCTCCCCATGCACTGAATCCCCAAACAGAACAGAGTCACGCTTTTAGAAAACACACTTATGCCTGCTTCAGGGGAAAGGTGAGGTGGGGTGACGCATAAAACTCGAGTTTGAAATGAGCACAGATACCCTTCCGAAAACCGAATATGGAATGGACACGACCTACTCCTTGCTCAATCAACTGGACTCACCAGACCCTGTTCATCGCACAAGTATCTATCCGACTAGTAAGCATCTTAAAAGCTAAGTCTTGATATCTCTGTGTAAGTGCATCAAGTGTGTGTAAAGCGGCCTAAAACCAGCAGGGAAAATCAGCTCAGACCCATTCTGAGGATACATTTCCAACATAAAGAAGAAACAAGCAGGGCAAAACAGAGAGAAATTCTTCCAAAATGCGTTCAGGGACTGGCATGCAACCAGGATTGACCACATCTACAGCCCCAGCGGCAGAAGACATAAGGCTGGACACTCTTGGGGCTGAGACGATTGGTGAGGTTGGGAAAGCAAATGCAGACCCTTGAAAGGAATCCTGCGTGCTCCCCATTCCATGGGTCCCAACTCTCCAGGTTCAACGCAATCTTCCGACAGCGAAAGCACTCATTGGAAACCCAGCGGATGCTACACCGTGGGATCGGGAAAGCTTTCTGAAACTCACCTCAGTTTTCATCTCCTGGTGCTCGTGTTCTCCATTCAGGCCCCCTTACTAACAATCTCCCCACTTGGAGACTCGGCGCCTTTCCATGCCTCTTTCGTACCGTCTGCAATTTGTCCGCAGGATGAACTGCAAGAGGGGGAACCAATGAGAGACTCGCTGGAGGTGTTTGGTCGGGCACATGTCACTCTCATTTCCCATCACGAAGAAGAATTCACCAGCCGTTCAGCCTGCCACCCCGGATCGACAATAGGGCGTGAAGCCATCCAGCCGTGTTGCGTCCCACTCACAAAAAAGCGACTTGGGAAATGGAGCTCAGGGGCACTGCACTTCCCAAACCTGCAGAGTTCTAAACGATAACTATCGCCCCAAAATATATTGAGGTCAGGCTACGAAGAGGCGCTGAACGCAAGGCAGAACTGCAGGAAACGGATGTCAACGGGTACATCGGAATGGCCCCGATAGCACATGAAAAGCGCCAGAACGTGGACAATGATGCGGTTGGCCAAAAAGGGCGTATGCGTTTTTTCCTGAATATATTCAGGAAAAAACGCATACGCCCTTTTTGGCCAACCAAGCAACCTGGGAGAGCAAATCAGCACTACAAAGAAATCTCTCGCCCCCCCCCCCCCGGGGCAAAAGGGCCAGGCGAAAAAAGTCTAAAAACCAGAAAGGCAGGACAGCCCACGGAGTCAAGGGAGCCTTGTTAAGCTGATGGGCGGGATGTCAATGGCCAACAGCCAATCTTCACAAGTGTATCCTCTTTCCCAAACCATGGAAAACACAGAACCACAGAGCATAGGGCACTTCCACACATGGGCGTTGACCTTGGGAAAATGAAAAAATCAACCAGACACAGGGACCCCAAAGTTGAGGGCTGCTGTCTTGACAAGAACCTCCACTCCGGTACACGTTTCATATCCCAGGAAAGAGCCAAGTGGACAAAGACGAGTGGACAAGTGGACAACGACAACTGGACAAGTGGACAAGTGGTGCTACGTAGTTCCAATGGAGTGTCACTCAGCCATGAAATCCACGTCATGAGGCTGGTAGCAGCATCCTGAGTGGATTTAGGTACGATCATCCTCAGTGAAATAAGTCCCACAAAAAAAGAAACTTATGATATCACTTATCGAGGGAATGTAAAAATCGCTCCCCATGCACTGAATCCCCAAACAGAACAGAGTCACGCTTTTAGAAAACACACTTATGCCTGCTTCAGGGGAAAGGTGAGGTGGGGTGACGCATAAAACTCGAGTTTGAAATGAGCACAGATACCCTTCCGAAAACCGAATATGGAATGGACACGACCTACTCCTTGCTCAATCAACTGGACTCACCAGACCCTGTTCATCGCACAAGTATCTATCCGACTAGTAAGCATATTAAAAGCTAAGTCTTGATATCTCTGTGTAAGTGCATCAAGTGTGTGTAAAGCGGCTTAAAACCAGCAGGGAAAATCAGCTCAGACCCATTCTGAGGATACATTTCCAACATAAAGAAGAAACAAGCAGGGCAAAACAGAGAGAAATTCTTCCAAAATGCGTTCAGGGACTGGCATGCAACCAGGATGGACCACATCTACAGCCCCAGCGGCAGAAGACATAAGGCTGGACACTCTTGGGGCTGAGACAATTGGTGAGGTTGGGAAAGCAAATGCAGACCCTTGAAAGGAATCCTGCGTGCTCCCCATTCCATGGGTCCCAACTCTCCAGGTTCAACGCAATCTTCCGACAGCGAAAGCACTCATTGGAAACCCAGCGGATGCTACACCGTGGGATCGGGAAAGCTTTCTGAAACTCACCTCAGTTTTCATCTCCTGGTGCTCGTGTTCTCCATTCAGGCCCCCTTACTAACAATCTCCCCACTTGGAGACTCGGCGCCTTTCCATGCCTCTTTCGTACCGTCTGCAATTTGTCCGCAGGATGAACTGCAAGAGGGGGAACCAATGAGAGACTCGCTGGAGGTGTTTGGTCGGGCACATGTCACTCTCATTTCCCATCACGAAGAAGAATTCACCAGCGGTTCAGCCTGCCACCCCGGATCGACAATAGGGCGTGAAGCCATCCAGCCGTGTTGCGTCCCACTCACAAAAAAGCGACTTGGGAAATGGAGCTCAGGGGCACTGCACTTCCCAAACCTGCAGAGTTCTAAACGATAACTATCGCCCCAAAATATATTGAGGTCAGGCTACGAAGAGGCGCTGAACGCAAGGCAGAACTGCAGGAAACGGATGTCAACGGGTACATCGGAATGGCCCCGATAGCACATGAAAAGCGCCAGAACGTGGACAATGATGCGGTTGGCCAAAAAGGGCGTATGCGTTTTTTCCTGAATATATTCAGGAAAAAACGCATACGCCCTTTTTGGCCAACCAAGCAACCTGGGAGAGCAAATCAGCACTACAAAGAAATCTCTCGGCCCCACCCCCGGGGCAAAAGGGCCAGGCGAAAAAAGTCTAAAAACCAGAAAGGCAGGACAGCCCACGGAGTCAAGGGAGCCTTGTTAAGCTGATGGGCGGGATGTCAATGGCCAACAGCCAATCTTCACAAGTGTATCCTCTTTCCCAAACCATGGAAAACACAGAACCACAGAGCATAGGGCACTTCCACACATGGGCGTTGACCTTGGGAAAATGAAAAAATCAACCAGACACAGGGACCCCAAAGTTGAGGGCTGCTGTCTTGACAAGAACCTCCACTCCGGTACACGTTTCATATCCCAGGAAAGAGCCAAGTGGACAAAGACGAGTGGACAAGTGGACAAAGACAAGTGGACAAGTGGACAAGTGGTGCTACGTAGGTCCAATGGAGTGTCACTCAGCCATGAAATCCACGTCATGAGGCTGGTAGCAGCATCCTGAGTGGATTTAGGTACGATCATCCTCAGTGAAATAAGTCCCACAAAAAAAGAAACTTATGATATCACTTATCGAGGGAATGTAAAAATCGCTCCCCATGCACTGAATCCCCAAACAGAACAGAGTCACGCTTTTAGAAAACACACTTATGCCTGCTTCAGGGGAAAGGTGAGGTGGGGTGACGCATAAAACTCGAGTTTGAAATGAGCACAGATACCCTTCCGAAAACCGAATATGGAATGGACACGACCTACTCCTTGCTCAATCAACTGGACTCACCAGACCCTGTTCATCGCACAAGTATCTATCCGACTAGTAAGCATCTTAAAAGCTAAGTCTTGATATCTCTGTGTAAGTGCATCAAGTGTGTGTAAAGCGGCCTAAAACCAGCAGGGAAAATCAGCTCAGACCCATTCTGAGGATACATTTCCAACATAAAGAAGAAACAAGCAGGGCAAAACAGAGAGAAATTCTTCCAAAATGCGTTCAGGGACTGGCATGCAACCAGGATTGACCACATCTACAGCCCCAGCGGCAGAAGACATAAGGCTGGACACTCTTGGGGCTGAGACGATTGGTGAGGTTGGGAAAGCAAATGCAGACCCTTGAAAGGAATCCTGCGTGCTCCCCATTCCATGGGTCCCAACTCTCCAGGTTCAACGCAATCTTCCGACAGCGAAAGCACTCATTGGAAACCCAGCGGATGCTACACCGTGGGATCGGGAAAGCTTTCTGAAACTCACCTCAGTTTTCATCTCCTGGTGCTCGTGTTCTCCATTCAGGCCCCCTTACTAACAATCTCCCCACTTGGAGACTCGGCGCCTTTCCATGCCTCTTTCGTACCGTCTGCAATTTGTCCGCAGGATGAACTGCAAGAGGGGGAACCAATGAGAGACTCGCTGGAGGTGTTTGGTCGGGCACATGTCACTCTCATTTCCCATCACGAAGAAGAATTCACCAGCGGTTCAGCCTGCCACCCCGGATCGACAATAGGGCGTGAAGCCATCCAGCCGTGTTGCGTCCCACTCACAAAAAAGCGACTTGGGAAATGGAGCTCAGGGGCACTGCACTTCCCAAACCTGCAGAGTTCTAAACGATAACTATCGCCCCAAAATATATTGAGGTCAGGCTACGAAGAGGCGCTGAACGCAAGGCAGAACTGCAGGAAACGGATGTCAACGGGTACATCGGAATGGCCCCGATAGCACATGAAAAGCGCCAGAACGTGGACAATGATGCGGTTGGCCAAAAAGGGCGTATGCGTTTTTTCCTGAATATATTCAGGAAAAAACGCATACGCCCTTTTTGGCCAACCAAGCAACCTGGGAGAGCAAATCAGCACTACAAAGAAATCTCTCGGCCCCACCCCCGGGGCAAAAGGGCCAGGCGAAAAAAGTCTAAAAACCAGAAAGGCAGGACAGCCCACGGAGTCAAGGGAGCCTTGTTAAGCTGATGGGCGGGATGTCAATGGCCAACAGCCAATCTTCACAAGTGTATCCTCTTTCCCAAACCATGGAAAACACAGAACCACAGAGCATAGGGCACTTCCACACATGGGCGTTGACCTTGGGAAAATGAAAAAATCAACCAGACACAGGGACCCCAAAGTTGAGGGCTGCTGTCTTGACAAGAACCTCCACTCCGGTACACGTTTCATATCCCAGGAAAGAGCCAAGTGGACAAAGACGAGTGGACAAGTGGACAAAGACAAGTGGACAAGTGGACAAGTGGTGCTACGTAGGTCCAATGGAGTGTCACTCAGCCATGAAATCCACGTCATGAGGCTGGTAGCAGCATCCTGAGTGGATTTAGGTACGATCATCCTCAGTGAAATAAGTCCCACAAAAAAAGAAACTTATGATATCACTTATCGAGGGAATGTAAAAATCGCTCCCCATGCACTGAATCCCCAAACAGAACAGAGTCACGCTTTTAGAAAACACACTTATGCCTGCTTCAGGGGAAAGGTGAGGTGGGGTGACGCATAAAACTCGAGTTTGAAATGAGCACAGATACCCTTCCGAAAACCGAATATGGAATGGACACGACCTACTCCTTGCTCAATCAACTGGACTCACCAGACCCTGTTCATCGCACAAGTATCTATCCGACTAGTAAGCATCTTAAAAGCTAAGTCTTGATATCTCTGTGTAAGTGCATCAAGTGTGTGTAAAGCGGCCTAAAACCAGCAGGGAAAATCAGCTCAGACCCATTCTGAGGATACATTTCCAACATAAAGAAGAAACAAGCAGGGCAAAACAGAGAGAAATTCTTCCAAAATGCGTTCAGGGACTGGCATGCAACCAGGATTGACCACATCTACAGCCCCAGCGGCAGAAGACATAAGGCTGGACACTCTTGGGGCTGAGACGATTGGTGAGGTTGGGAAAGCAAATGCAGACCCTTGAAAGGAATCCTGCGTGCTCCCCATTCCATGGGTCCCAACTCTCCAGGTTCAACGCAATCTTCCGACAGCGAAAGCACTCATTGGAAACCCAGCGGTTGCTACACCGTGGGATCGGGAAAGCTTTCTGAAACTCACCTCAGTTTTCATCTCCTGGTGCTCGTGTTCTCCATTCAGGCCCCCTTACTAACAATCTCCCCACTTGGAGACTCGGCGCCTTTCCATGCCTCTTTCGTACCGTCTGCAATTTGTCCGCAGGATGAACTGCAAGAGGGGGAACCAATGAGAGACTCGCTGGAGGTGTTTGGTCGGGCACATGTCACTCTCATTTCCCATCACGAAGAAGAATTCACCAGCGGTTCAGCCTGCCACCCCGGATCGACAATAGGGCGTGAAGCCATCCAGCCGTGTTGCGTCCCACTCACAAAAAAGCGACTTGGGAAATGGAGCTCAGGGGCACTGCACTTCCCAAACCTGCAGAGTTCTAAACGATAACTATCGCCCCAAAATATATTGAGGTCAGGCTACGAAGAGGCGCTGAACGCAAGGCAGAACTGCAGGAAACGGATGTCAACGGGTACATCGGAATGGCCCCGATAGCACATGAAAAGCGCCAGAACGTGGACAATGATGCGGTTGGCCAAAAAGGGCGTATGCGTTTTTTCCTGAATATATTCAGGAAAAAACGCATACGCCCTTTTTGGCCAACCAAGCAACCTGGGAGAGCAAATCAGCACTACAAAGAAATCTCTCGCCCCCCCCCGGGGCAAAAGGGCCAGGCGAAAAAAGTCTAAAAACCAGAAAGGCAGGACAGCCCACGGAGTCAAGGGAGCCTTGTTAAGCTGATGGGCGGGATGTCAATGGCCAACAGCCAATCTTCACAAGTGTATCCTCTTTCCCAAACCATGGAAAACACAGAACCACAGAGCATAGGGCACTTCCACACATGGGCGTTGACCTTGGGAAAATGAAAAAATCAACCAGACACAGGGACCCCAAAGTTGAGGGCTGCTGTCTTGACAAGAACATCCACTCCGGTACACGTTTCATATCCCAGGAAAGAGCCAAGTGGACAAAGACGAGTGGACAAGTGGACAACGACAACTGGACAAGTGGACAAGTGGTGCTACGTAGTTCCAATGGAGTGTCACTCAGCCATGAAATCCACGTCATGAGGCTGGTAGCAGCATCCTGAGTGGATTTAGGTACGATCATCCTCAGTGAAATAAGTCCCACAAAAAAAGAAACTTATGATATCACTTATCGAGGGAATGTAAAAATCGCTCCCCATGCACTGAATCCCCAAACAGAACAGAGTCACGCTTTTAGAAAACACACTTATGCCTGCTTCAGGGGAAAGGTGAGGTGGGGTGACGCATAAAACTCGAGTTTGAAATGAGCACAGATACCCTTCCGAAAACCGAATATGGAATGGACACGACCTACTCCTTGCTCAATCAACTGGACTCACCAGACCCTGTTCATCGCACAAGTATCTATCCGACTAGTAAGCATCTTAAAAGCTAAGTCTTGATATCTCTGTGTAAGTGCATCAAGTGTGTGTAAAGCGGCCTAAAACCAGCAGGGAAAATCAGCTCAGACCCATTCTGAGGATACATTTCCAACATAAAGAAGAAACAAGCAGGGCAAAACAGAGAGAAATTCTTCCAAAATGCGTTCAGGGACTGGCATGCAACCAGGATGGACCACATCTACAGCCCCAGCGGCAGAAGACATAAGGCTGGACACTCTTGGGGCTGAGACGATTGGTGAGGTTGGGAAAGCAAATGCAGACCCTTGAAAGGAATCCTGCGTGCTCCCCATTCCATGGGTCCCAACTCTCCAGGTTCAACGCAATCTTCCGACAGCGAAAGCACTCATTGGAAACCCAGCGGTTGCTACACCGTGGGATCGGGAAAGCTTTCTGAAACTCACCTCAGTTTTCATCTCCTGGTGCTCGTGTTCTCCATTCAGGCCCCCTTACTAACAATCTCCCCACTTGGAGACTCGGCGCCTTTCCATGCCTCTTTCGTACCGTCTGCAATTTGTCCGCAGGATGAACTGCAAGAGGGGGAACCAATGAGAGACTCGCTGGAGGTGTTTGGTCGGGCACATGTCACTCTCATTTCCCATCACGAAGAAGAATTCACCAGCGGTTCAGCCTGCCACCCTGGATCGAGAATAGGGCGTGAAGCCATCCAGCCGTGTTGCGTCCCACTCACAAAAAAGCGACTTGGGAAATGGAGCTCAGGGGCACTGCACTTCCCAAACCTGCAGAGTTCTAAACGATAACTATCGCCCCAAAATATATTGAGGTCAGGCTACGAAGAGGCGCTGAACGCAAGGCAGAACTGCAGGAAACGGATGTCAACGGGTACATCGGAATGGCCCCGATAGCACATGAAAAGCGCCAGAACGTGGACAATGATGCGGTTGGCCAAAAAGGGCGTATGCGTTTTTTCCTGAATATATTCAGGAAAAAACGCATACGCCCTTTTTGGCCAACCAAGCAACCTGGGAGAGCAAATCAGCACTACAAAGAAATCTCTCGCCCCCCCCCCCCCGGGGCAAAAGGGCCAGGCGAAAAAAGTCTAAAAACCAGAAAGGCAGGACAGCCCACGGAGTCAAGGGAGCCTTGTTAAGCTGATGGGCGGGATGTCAATGGCCAACAGCCAATCTTCACAAGTGTATCCTCTTTCCCAAACCATGTAAAACACAGAACCACAGAGCATAGGGCACTTCCACACATGGGCGTTGACCTTGGGAAAATGAAAAAATCAACCAGACACAGGGACCCCAAAGTTGAGGGCTGCTGTCTTGACAAGAACCTCCACTCCGGTACACGTTTCATATCCCAGGAAAGAGCCAAGTGGACAAAGACGAGTGGACAAGTGGACAAAGACAAGTGGACAAGTGGACAAGTGGTGCTACGTAGGTCCAATGGAGTGTCACTCAGCCATGAAATCCACGTCATGAGGCTGGTAGCAGCATCCTGAGTGGATTTAGGTACGATCATCCTCAGTGAAATAAGTCCCACAAAAAAAGAAACTTATGATATCACTTATCGAGGGAATGTAAAAATCGCTCCCCATGCACTGAATCCCCAAACAGAACAGAGTCACGCTTTTAGAAAACACACTTATGCCTGCTTCAGGGGAAAGGTGAGGTGGGGTGACGCATAAAACTCGAGTTTGAAATGAGCACAGATACCCTTCCGAAAACCGAATATGGAATGGACACGACCTACTCCTTGCTCAATCAACTGGACTCACCAGACCCTGTTCATCGCACAAGTATCTATCCGACTAGTAAGCATCTTAAAAGCTAAGTCTTGATATCTCTGTGTAAGTGCATCAAGTGTGTGTAAAGCGGCCTAAAACCAGCAGGGAAAATCAGCTCAGACCCATTCTGAGGATACATTTCCAACATAAAGAAGAAACAAGCAGGGCAAAACAGAGAGAAATTCTTCCAAAATGCGTTCAGGGACTGGCATGCAACCAGGATTGACCACATCTACAGCCCCAGCGGCAGAAGACATAAGGCTGGACACTCTTGGGGCTGAGACGATTGGTGAGGTTGGGAAAGCAAATGCAGACCCTTGAAAGGAATCCTGCGTGCTCCCCATTCCATGGGTCCCAACTCTCCAGGTTCAACGCAATCTTCCGACAGCGAAAGCACTCATTGGAAACCCAGCGGTTGCTACACCGTGGGATCGGGAAAGCTTTCTGAAACTCACCTCAGTTTTCATCTCCTGGTGCTCGTGTTCTCCATTCAGGCCCCCTTACTAACAATCTCCCCACTTGGAGACTCGGCGCCTTTCCATGCCTCTTTCGTACCGTCTGCAATTTGTCCGCAGGATGAACTGCAAGAGGGGGAACCAATGAGAGACTCGCTGGAGGTGTTTGGTCGGGCACATGTCACTCTCATTTCCCATCACGAAGAAGAATTCACCAGCGGTTCAGCCTGCCACCCCGGATCGACAATAGGGCGTGAAGCCATCCAGCCGTGTTGCGTCCCACTCACAAAAAAGCGACTTGGGAAATGGAGCTCAGGGGCACTGCACTTCCCAAACCTGCAGAGTTCTAAACGATAACTATCGCCCCAAAATATATTGAGGTCAGGCTACGAAGAGGCGCTGAACGCAAGGCAGAACTGCAGGAAACGGATGTCAACGGGTACATCGGAATGGCCCCGATAGCACATGAAAAGCGCCAGAACGTGGACAATGATGCGGTTGGCCAAAAAGGGCGTATGCGTTTTTTCCTGAATATATTCAGGAAAAAACGCATACGCCCTTTTTGGCCAACCAAGCAACCTGGGAGAGCAAATCAGCACTACAAAGAAATCTCTCGGCCCCACCCCCGGGGCAAAAGGGCCAGGCGAAAAAAGTCTAAAAACCAGAAAGGCAGGACAGCCCACGGAGTCAAGGGAGCCTTGTTAAGCTGATGGGCGGGATGTCAATGGCCAACAGCCAATCTTCACAAGTGTATCCTCTTTCCCAAACCATGGAAAACACAGAACCACAGAGCATAGGGCACTTCCACACATGGGCGTTGACCTTGGGAAAATGAAAAAATCAACCAGACACAGGGACCCCAAAGTTGAGGGCTGCTGTCTTGACAAGAACCTCCACTCCGGTACACGTTTCATATCCCAGGAAAGAGCCAAGTGGACAAAGACGAGTGGACAAGTGGACAAAGACAAGTGGACAAGTGGACAAGTGGTGCTACGTAGGTCCAATGGAGTGTCACTCAGCCATGAAATCCACGTCATGAGGCTGGTAGCAGCATCCTGAGTGGATTTAGGTACGATCATCCTCAGTGAAATAAGTCCCACAAAAAAAGAAACTTATGATATCACTTATCGAGGGAATGTAAAAATCGCTCCCCATGCACTGAATCCCCAAACAGAACAGAGTCACGCTTTTAGAAAACACACTTATGCCTGCTTCAGGGGAAAGGTGAGGTGGGGTGACGCATAAAACTCGAGTTTGAAATGAGCACAGATACCCTTCCGAAAACCGAATATGGAATGGACACGACCTACTCCTTGCTCAATCAACTGGACTCACCAGACCCTGTTCATCGCACAAGTATCTATCCGACTAGTAAGCATCTTAAAAGCTAAGTCTTGATATCTCTGTGTAAGTGCATCAAGTGTGTGTAAAGCGGCCTAAAACCAGCAGGGAAAATCAGCTCAGACCCATTCTGAGGATACATTTCCAACATAAAGAAGAAACAAGCAGGGCAAAACAGAGAGAAATTCTTCCAAAATGCGTTCAGGGACTGGCATGCAACCAGGATTGACCACATCTACAGCCCCAGCGGCAGAAGACATAAGGCTGGACACTCTTGGGGCTGAGACGATTGGTGAGGTTGGGAAAGCAAATGCAGACCCTTGAAAGGAATCCTGCGTGCTCCCCATTCCATGGGTCCCAACTCTCCAGGTTCAACGCAATCTTCCGACAGCGAAAGCACTCATTGGAAACCCAGCGGATGCTACACCGTGGGATCGGGAAAGCTTTCTGAAACTCACCTCAGTTTTCATCTCCTGGTGCTCGTGTTCTCCATTCAGGCCCCCTTACTAACAATCTCCCCACTTGGAGACTCGGCGCCTTTCCATGCCTCTTTCGTACCGTCTGCAATTTGTCCGCAGGATGAACTGCAAGAGGGGGAACCAATGAGAGACTCGCTGGAGGTGTTTGGTCGGGCACATGTCACTCTCATTTCCCATCACGAAGAAGAATTCACCAGCGGTTCAGCCTGCCACCCCGGATCGACAATAGGGCGTGAAGCCATCCAGCCGTGTTGCGTCCCACTCACAAAAAAGCGACTTGGGAAATGGAGCTCAGGGGCACTGCACTTCCCAAACCTGCAGAGTTCTAAACGATAACTATCGCCCCAAAATATATTGAGGTCAGGCTACGAAGAGGAGCTGAACGCAAGGCAGAACTGCAGGAAACGGATGTCAACGGGTACATCGGAATGGCCCCGATAGCACATGAAAAGCGCCAGAACGTGGACAATGATGCGGTTGGCCAAAAAGGGCGTATGCGTTTTTTCCTGAATATATTCAGGAAAAAACGCATACGCCCTTTTTGGCCAACCAAGCAACCTGGGAGAGCAAATCAGCACTACAAAGAAATCTCTCGGCCCCACCCACGGGGCAAAAGGGCCAGGCGAAAAAAGTCTAAAAACCAGAAAGGCAGGACAGCCCACGGAGTCAAGGGAGCCTTGTTAAGCTGATGGGCGGGATGTCAATGGCCAACAGCCAATCTTCACAAGTGTATCCTCTTTCCCAAACCATGTAAAACACAGAACCACAGAGCATAGGGCACTTCCACACATGGGCGTTGACCTTGGGAAAATGAAAAAATCAACCAGACACAGGGACCCCAAAGTTGAGGGCTGCTGTCTTGACAAGAACCTCCACTCCGGTACACGTTTCATATCCCAGGAAAGAGCCAAGTGGACAAAGACGAGTGGACAAGTGGACAAAGACAAGTGGACAAGTGGACAAGTGGTGCTACGTAGGTCCAATGGAGTGTCACTCAGCCATGAAATCCACGTCATGAGGCTGGTAGCAGCATCCTGAGTGGATTTAGGTACGATCATCCTCAGTGAAATAAGTCCCACAAAAAAAGAAACTTATGATATCACTTATCGAGGGAATGTAAAAATCGCTCCCCATGCACTGAATCCCCAAACAGAACAGAGTCACGCTTTTAGAAAACACACTTATGCCTGCTTCAGGGGAAAGGTGAGGTGGGGTGACGCATAAAACTCGAGTTTGAAATGAGCACAGATACCCTTCCGAAAACCGAATATGGAATGGACACGACCTACTCCTTGCTCAATCAACTGGACTCACCAGACCCTGTTCATCGCACAAGTATCTATCCGACTAGTAAGCATCTTAAAAGCTAAGTCTTGATATCTCTGTGTAAGTGCATCAAGTGTGTGTAAAGCGGCCTAAAACCAGCAGGGAAAATCAGCTCAGACCCATTCTGAGGATACATTTCCAACATAAAGAAGAAACAAGCAGGGCAAAACAGAGAGAAATTCTTCCAAAATGCGTTCAGGGACTGGCATGCAACCAGGATTGACCACATCTACAGCCCCAGCGGCAGAAGACATAAGGCTGGACACTCTTGGGGCTGAGACGATTGGTGAGGTTGGGAAAGCAAATGCAGACCCTTGAAAGGAATCCTGCGTGCTCCCCATTCCATGGGTCCCAACTCTCCAGGTTCAACGCAATCTTCCGACAGCGAAAGCACTCATTGGAAACCCAGCGGATGCTACACCGTGGGATCGGGAAAGCTTTCTGAAACTCACCTCAGTTTTCATCTCCTGGTGCTCGTGTTCTCCATTCAGGCCCCCTTACTAACAATCTCCCCACTTGGAGACTCGGCGCCTTTCCATGCCTCTTTCGTACCGTCTGCAATTTGTCCGCAGGATGAACTGCAAGAGGGGGAACCAATGAGAGACTCGCTGGAGGTGTTTGGTCGGGCACATGTCACTCTCATTTCCCATCACGAAGAAGAATTCACCAGCGGTTCAGCCTGCCACCCCGGATCGACAATAGGGCGTGAAGCCATCCAGCCGTGTTGCGTCCCACTCACAAAAAAGCGACTTGGGAAATGGAGCTCAGGGGCACTGCACTTCCCAAACCTGCAGAGTTCTAAACGATAACTATCGCCCCAAAATATATTGAGGTCAGGCTACGAAGAGGCGCTGAACGCAAGGCAGAACTGCAGGAAACGGATGTCAACGGGTACATCGGAATGGCCCCGATAGCACATGAAAAGCGCCAGAACGTGGACAATGATGCGGTTGGCCAAAAAGGGCGTATGCGTTTTTTCCTGAATATATTCAGGAAAAAACGCATACGCCCTTTTTGGCCAACCAAGCAACCTGGGAGAGCAAATCAGCACTACAAAGAAATCTCTCGGCCCCACCCCCGGGGCAAAAGGGCCAGGCGAAAAAAGTCTAAAAACCAGAAAGGCAGGACAGCCCACGGAGTCAAGGGAGCCTTGTTAAGCTGATGGGCGGGATGTCAATGGCCAACAGCCAATCTTCACAAGTGTATCCTCTTTCCCAAACCATGGAAAACACAGAACCACAGAGCATAGGGCACTTCCACACATGGGCGTTGACCTTGGGAAAATGAAAAAATCAACCAGACACAGGGACCCCAAAGTTGAGGGCTGCTGTCTTGACAAGAACCTCCACTCCGGTACACGTTTCATATCCCAGGAAAGAGCCAAGTGGACAAAGACGAGTGGACAAGTGGACAAAGACAAGTGGACAAGTGGACAAGTGGTGCTACGTAGGTCCAATGGAGTGTCACTCAGCCATGAAATCCACGTCATGAGGCTGGTAGCAGCATCCTGAGTGGATTTAGGTACGATCATCCTCAGTGAAATAAGTCCCACAAAAAAAGAAACTTATGATATCACTTATCGAGGGAATGTAAAAATCGCTCCCCATGCACTGAATCCCCAAACAGAACAGAGTCACGCTTTTAGAAAACACACTTATGCCTGCTTCAGGGGAAAGGTGAGGTGGGGTGACGCATAAAACTCGAGTTTGAAATGAGCACAGATACCCTTCCGAAAACCGAATATGGAATGGACACGACCTACTCCTTGCTCAATCAACTGGACTCACCAGACCCTGTTCATCGCACAAGTATCTATCCGACTAGTAAGCATCTTAAAAGCTAAGTCTTGATATCTCTGTGTAAGTGCATCAAGTGTGTGTAAAGCGGCCTAAAACCAGCAGGGAAAATCAGCTCAGACCCATTCTGAGGATACATTTCCAACATAAAGAAGAAACAAGCAGGGCAAAACAGAGAGAAATTCTTCCAAAATGCGTTCAGGGACTGGCATGCAACCAGGATTGACCACATCTACAGCCCCAGCGGCAGAAGACATAAGGCTGGACACTCTTGGGGCTGAGACGATTGGTGAGGTTGGGAAAGCAAATGCAGACCCTTGAAAGGAATCCTGCGTGCTCCCCATTCCATGGGTCCCAACTCTCCAGGTTCAACGCAATCTTCCGACAGCGAAAGCACTCATTGGAAACCCAGCGGATGCTACACCGTGGGATCGGGAAAGCTTTCTGAAACTCACCTCAGTTTTCATCTCCTGGTGCTCGTGTTCTCCATTCAGGCCCCCTTACTAACAATCTCCCCACTTGGAGACTCGGCGCCTTTCCATGCCTCTTTCGTACCGTCTGCAATTTGTCCGCAGGATGAACTGCAAGAGGGGGAACCAATGAGAGACTCGCTGGAGGTGTTTGGTCGGGCACATGTCACTCTCATTTCCCATCACGAAGAAGAATTCACCAGCGGTTCAGCCTGCCACCCCGGATCGACAATAGGGCGTGAAGCCATCCAGCCGTGTTGCGTCCCACTCACAAAAAAGCGACTTGGGAAATGGAGCTCAGGGGCACTGCACTTCCCAAACCTGCAGAGTTCTAAACGATAACTATCGCCCCAAAATATATTGAGGTCAGGCTACGAAGAGGCGCTGAACGCAAGGCAGAACTGCAGGAAACGGATGTCAACGGGTACATCGGAATGGCCCCGATAGCACATGAAAAGCGCCAGAACGTGGACAATGATGCGGTTGGCCAAAAAGGGCGTATGCGTTTTTTCCTGAATATATTCAGGAAAAAACGCATACGCCCTTTTTGGCCAACCAAGCAACCTGGGAGAGCAAATCAGCACTACAAAGAAATCTCTCGCCCCCCCCCCCCCGGGGCAAAAGGGCCAGGCGAAAAAAGTCTAAAAACCAGAAAGGCAGGACAGCCCACGGAGTCAAGGGAGCCTTGTTAAGCTGATGGGCGGGATGTCAATGGCCAACAGCCAATCTTCACAAGTGTATCCTCTTTCCCAAACCATGGAAAACACAGAACCACAGAGCATAGGGCACTTCCACACATGGGCGTTGACCTTGGGAAAATGAAAAAATCAACCAGACACAGGGACCCCAAAGTTGAGGGCTGCTGTCTTGACAAGAACCTCCACTCCGGTACACGTTTCATATCCCAGGAAAGAGCCAAGTGGACAAAGACGAGTGGACAAGTGGACAACGACAACTGGACAAGTGGACAAGTGGTGCTACGTAGTTCCAATGGAGTGTCACTCAGCCATGAAATCCACGTCATGAGGCTGGTAGCAGCATCCTGAGTGGATTTAGGTACGATCATCCTCAGTGAAATAAGTCCCACAAAAAAAGAAACTTATGATATCACTTATCGAGGGAATGTAAAAATCGCTCCCCATGCACTGAATCCCCAAACAGAACAGAGTCACGCTTTTAGAAAACACACTTATGCCTGCTTCAGGGGAAAGGTGAGGTGGGGTGACGCATAAAACTCGAGTTTGAAATGAGCACAGATACCCTTCCGAAAACCGAATATGGAATGGACACGACCTACTCCTTGCTCAATCAACTGGACTCACCAGACCCTGTTCATCGCACAAGTATCTATCCGACTAGTAAGCATCTTAAAAGCTAAGTCTTGATATCTCTGTGTAAGTGCATCAAGTGTGTGTAAAGCGGCCTAAAACCAGCAGGGAAAATCAGCTCAGACCCATTCTGAGGATACATTTCCAACATAAAGAAGAAACAAGCAGGGCAAAACAGAGAGAAATTCTTCCAAAATGCGTTCAGGGACTGGCATGCAACCAGGATTGACCACATCTACAGCCCCAGCGGCAGAAGACATAAGGCTGGACACTCTTGGGGCTGAGACGATTGGTGAGGTTGGGAAAGCAAATGCAGACCCTTGAAAGGAATCCTGCGTGCTCCCCATTCCATGGGTCCCAACTCTCCAGGTTCAACGCAATCTTCCGACAGCGAAAGCACTCATTGGAAACCCAGCGGATGCTACACCGTGGGATCGGGAAAGCTTTCTGAAACTCACCTCAGTTTTCATCTCCTGGTGCTCGTGTTCTCCATTCAGGCCCCCTTACTAACAATCTCCCCACTTGGAGACTCGGCGCCTTTCCATGCCTCTTTCGTACCGTCTGCAATTTGTCCGCAGGATGAACTGCAAGAGGGGGAACCAATGAGAGACTCGCTGGAGGTGTTTGGTCGGGCACATGTCACTCTCATTTCCCATCACGAAGAAGAATTCACCAGCGGTTCAGCCTGCCACCCCGGATCGACAATAGGGCGTGAAGCCATCCAGCCGTGTTGCGTCCCACTCACAAAAAAGCGACTTGGGAAATGGAGCTCAGGGGCACTGCACTTCCCAAACCTGCAGAGTTCTAAACGATAACTATCGCCCCAAAATATATTGAGGTCAGGCTACGAAGAGGCGCTGAACGCAAGGCAGAACTGCAGGAAACGGATGTCAACGGGTACATCGGAATGGCCCCGATAGCACATGAAAAGCGCCAGAACGTGGACAATGATGCGGTTGGCCAAAAAGGGCGTATGCGTTTTTTCCTGAATATATTCAGGAAAAAACGCATACGCCCTTTTTGGCCAACCAAGCAACCTGGGAGAGCAAATCAGCACTACAAAGAAATCTCTCGGCCCCACCCCCGGGGCAAAAGGGCCAGGCGAAAAAAGTCTAAAAACCAGAAAGGCAGGACAGCCCACGGAGTCAAGGGAGCCTTGTTAAGCTGATGGGCGGGATGTCAATGGCCAACAGCCAATCTTCACAAGTGTATCCTCTTTCCCAAACCATGGAAAACACAGAACCACAGAGCATAGGGCACTTCCACACATGGGCGTTGACCTTGGGAAAATGAAAAAATCAACCAGACACAGGGACCCCAAAGTTGAGGGCTGCTGTCTTGACAAGAACCTCCACTCCGGTACACGTTTCATATCCCAGGAAAGAGCCAAGTGGACAAAGACGAGTGGACAAGTGGACAAAGACAAGTGGACAAGTGGACAAGTGGTGCTACGTAGGTCCAATGGAGTGTCACTCAGCCATGAAATCCACGTCATGAGGCTGGTAGCAGCATCCTGAGTGGATTTAGGTACGATCATCCTCAGTGAAATAAGTCCCACAAAAAAAGAAACTTATGATATCACTTATCGAGGGAATGTAAAAATCGCTCCCCATGCACTGAATCCCCAAACAGAACAGAGTCACGCTTTTAGAAAACACACTTATGCCTGCTTCAGGGGAAAGGTGAGGTGGGGTGACGCATAAAACTCGAGTTTGAAATGAGCACAGATACCCTTCCGAAAACCGAATATGGAATGGACACGACCTACTCCTTGCTCAATCAACTGGACTCACCAGACCCTGTTCATCGCACAAGTATCTATCCGACTAGTAAGCATCTTAAAAGCTAAGTCTTGATATCTCTGTGTAAGTGCATCAAGTGTGTGTAAAGCGGCCTAAAACCAGCAGGGAAAATCAGCTCAGACCCATTCTGAGGATACATTTCCAACATAAAGAAGAAACAAGCAGGGCAAAACAGAGAGAAATTCTTCCAAAATGCGTTCAGGGACTGGCATGCAACCAGGATTGACCACATCTACAGCCCCAGCGGCAGAAGACATAAGGCTGGACACTCTTGGGGCTGAGACGATTGGTGAGGTTGGGAAAGCAAATGCAGACCCTTGAAAGGAATCCTGCGTGCTCCCCATTCCATGGGTCCCAACTCTCCAGGTTCAACGCAATCTTCCGACAGCGAAAGCACTCATTGGAAACCCAGCGGATGCTACACCGTGGGATCGGGAAAGCTTTCTGAAACTCACCTCAGTTTTCATCTCCTGGTGCTCGTGTTCTCCATTCAGGCCCCCTTACTAACAATCTCCCCACTTGGAGACTCGGCGCCTTTCCATGCCTCTTTCGTACCGTCTGCAATTTGTCCGCAGGATGAACTGCAAGAGGGGGAACCAATGAGAGACTCGCTGGAGGTGTTTGGTCGGGCACATGTCACTCTCATTTCCCATCACGAAGAAGAATTCACCAGCGGTTCAGCCTGCCACCCCGGATCGACAATAGGGCGTGAAGCCATCCAGCCGTGTTGCGTCCCACTCACAAAAAAGCGACTTGGGAAATGGAGCTCAGGGGCACTGCACTTCCCAAACCTGCAGAGTTCTAAACGATAACTATCGCCCCAAAATATATTGAGGTCAGGCTACGAAGAGGCGCTGAACGCAAGGCAGAACTGCAGGAAACGGATGTCAACGGGTACATCGGAATGGCCCCGATAGCACATGAAAAGCGCCAGAACGTGGACAATGATGCGGTTGGCCAAAAAGGGCGTATGCGTTTTTTCCTGAATATATTCAGGAAAAAACGCATACGCCCTTTTTGGCCAACCAAGCAACCTGGGAGAGCAAATCAGCACTACAAAGAAATCTCTCGCCCCCCCCCGGGGCAAAAGGGCCAGGCGAAAAAAGTCTAAAAACCAGAAAGGCAGGACAGCCCACGGAGTCAAGGGAGCCTTGTTAAGCTGATGGGCGGGATGTCAATGGCCAACAGCCAATCTTCACAAGTGTATCCTCTTTCCCAAACCATGGAAAACACAGAACCACAGAGCATAGGGCACTTCCACACATGGGCGTTGACCTTGGGAAAATGAAAAAATCAACCAGACACAGGGACCCCAAAGTTGAGGGCTGCTGTCTTGACAAGAACATCCACTCCGGTACACGTTTCATATCCCAGGAAAGAGCCAAGTGGACAAAGACGAGTGGACAAGTGGACAACGACAACTGGACAAGTGGACAAGTGGTGCTACGTAGTTCCAATGGAGTGTCACTCAGCCATGAAATCCACGTCATGAGGCTGGTAGCAGCATCCTGAGTGGATTTAGGTACGATCATCCTCAGTGAAATAAGTCCCACAAAAAAAGAAACTTATGATATCACTTATCGAGGGAATGTAAAAATCGCTCCCCATGCACTGAATCCCCAAACAGAACAGAGTCACGCTTTTAGAAAACACACTTATGCCTGCTTCAGGGGAAAGGTGAGGTGGGGTGACGCATAAAACTCGAGTTTGAAATGAGCACAGATACCCTTCCGAAAACCGAATATGGAATGGACACGACCTACTCCTTGCTCAATCAACTGGACTCACCAGACCCTGTTCATCGCACAAGTATCTATCCGACTAGTAAGCATCTTAAAAGCTAAGTCTTGATATCTCTGTGTAAGTGCATCAAGTGTGTGTAAAGCGGCCTAAAACCAGCAGGGAAAATCAGCTCAGACCCATTCTGAGGATACATTTCCAACATAAAGAAGAAACAAGCAGGGCAAAACAGAGAGAAATTCTTCCAAAATGCGTTCAGGGACTGGCATGCAACCAGGATGGACCACATCTACAGCCCCAGCGGCAGAAGACATAAGGCTGGACACTCTTGGGGCTGAGACGATTGGTGAGGTTGGGAAAGCAAATGCAGACCCTTGAAAGGAATCCTGCGTGCTCCCCATTCCATGGGTCCCAACTCTCCAGGTTCAACGCAATCTTCCGACAGCGAAAGCACTCATTGGAAACCCAGCGGATGCTACACCGTGGGATCGGGAAAGCTTTCTGAAACTCACCTCAGTTTTCATCTCCTGGTGCTCGTGTTCTCCATTCAGGCCCCCTTACTAACAATCTCCCCACTTGGAGACTCGGCGCCTTTCCATGCCTCTTTCGTACCGTCTGCAATTTGTCCGCAGGATGAACTGCAAGAGGGGGAACCAATGAGAGACTCGCTGGAGGTGTTTGGTCGGGCACATGTCACTCTCATTTCCCATCACGAAGAAGAATTCACCAGCGGTTCAGCCTGCCACCCCGGATCGAGAATAGGGCGTGAAGCCATCCAGCCGTGTTGCGTCCCACTCACAAAAAAGCGACTTGGGAAATGGAGCTCAGGGGCACTGCACTTCCCAAACCTGCAGAGTTCTAAACGATAACTATCGCCCCAAAATATATTGAGGTCAGGCTACGAAGAGGCGCTGAACGCAAGGCAGAACTGCAGGAAACGGATGTCAACGGGTACATCGGAATGGCCCCGATAGCACATGAAAAGCGCCAGAACGTGGACAATGATGCGGTTGGCCAAAAAGGGCGTATGCGTTTTTTCCTGAATATATTCAGGAAAAAACGCATACGCCCTTTTTGGCCAACCAAGCAACCTGGGAGAGCAAATCAGCACTACAAAGAAATCTCTCGCCCCCCCCCCCCCGGGGCAAAAGGGCCAGGCGAAAAAAGTCTAAAAACCAGAAAGGCAGGACAGCCCACGGAGTCAAGGGAGCCTTGTTAAGCTGATGGGCGGGATGTCAATGGCCAACAGCCAATCTTCACAAGTGTATCCTCTTTCCCAAACCATGTAAAACACAGAACCACAGAGCATAGGGCACTTCCACACATGGGCGTTGACCTTGGGAAAATGAAAAAATCAACCAGACACAGGGACCCCAAAGTTGAGGGCTGCTGTCTTGACAAGAACCTCCACTCCGGTACACGTTTCATATCCCAGGAAAGAGCCAAGTGGACAAAGACGAGTGGACAAGTGGACAAAGACAAGTGGACAAGTGGACAAGTGGTGCTACGTAGGTCCAATGGAGTGTCACTCAGCCATGAAATCCACGTCATGAGGCTGGTAGCAGCATCCTGAGTGGATTTAGGTACGATCATCCTCAGTGAAATAAGTCCCACAAAAAAAGAAACTTATGATATCACTTATCGAGGGAATGTAAAAATCGCTCCCCATGCACTGAATCCCCAAACAGAACAGAGTCACGCTTTTAGAAAACACACTTATGCCTGCTTCAGGGGAAAGGTGAGGTGGGGTGACGCATAAAACTCGAGTTTGAAATGAGCACAGATACCCTTCCGAAAAC
Source organism: Kogia breviceps (assembly GCF_026419965.1). Classification (NCBI taxonomy): domain Eukaryota; kingdom Metazoa; phylum Chordata; class Mammalia; order Artiodactyla; family Physeteridae; genus Kogia; species Kogia breviceps. Next base: position 749,079 of record NW_026712105.1, on the reverse strand, counting down.
CGAATATGGAATGGACACGACCTACTCCTTGCTCAATCAACTGGACTCACCAGACCCTGTTCATCGCACAAGTATCTATCCGACTAGTAAGCATCTTAAAAGCTAAGTCTTGATATCTCTGTGTAAGTGCATCAAGTGTGTGTAAAGCGGCCTAAAACCAGCAGGGAAAATCAGCTCAGACCCATTCTGAGGATACATTTCCAACATAAAGAAGAAACAAGCAGGGCAAAACAGAGAGAAATTCTTCCAAAATGCGTTCAGGGACTGGCATGCAACCAGGATTGACCACATCTACAGCCCCAGCGGCAGAAGACATAAGGCTGGACACTCTTGGGGCTGAGACGATTGGTGAGGTTGGGAAAGCAAATGCAGACCCTTGAAAGGAATCCTGCGTGCTCCCCATTCCATGGGTCCCAACTCTCCAGGTTCAACGCAATCTTCCGACAGCGAAAGCACTCATTGGAAACCCAGCGGTTGCTACACCGTGGGATCGGGAAAGCTTTCTGAAACTCACCTCAGTTTTCATCTCCTGGTGCTCGTGTTCTCCATTCAGGCCCCCTTACTAACAATCTCCCCACTTGGAGACTCGGCGCCTTTCCATGCCTCTTTCGTACCGTCTGCAATTTGTCCGCAGGATGAACTGCAAGAGGGGGAACCAATGAGAGACTCGCTGGAGGTGTTTGGTCGGGCACATGTCACTCTCATTTCCCATCACGAAGAAGAATTCACCAGCGGTTCAGCCTGCCACCCCGGATCGACAATAGGGCGTGAAGCCATCCAGCCGTGTTGCGTCCCACTCACAAAAAAGCGACTTGGGAAATGGAGCTCAGGGGCACTGCACTTCCCAAACCTGCAGAGTTCTAAACGATAACTATCGCCCCAAAATATATTGAGGTCAGGCTACGAAGAGGCGCTGAACGCAAGGCAGAACTGCAGGAAACGGATGTCAACGGGTACATCGGAATGGCCCCGATAGCACATGAAAAGCGCCAGAACGTGGACAATGATGCGGTTGGCCAAAAAGGGCGTATGCGTTTTTTCCTGAATATATTCAGGAAAAAACGCATACGCCCTTTTTGGCCAACCAAGCAACCTGGGAGAGCAAATCAGCACTACAAAGAAATCTCTCGGCCCCACCCCCGGGGCAAAAGGGCCAGGCGAAAAAAGTCTAAAAACCAGAAAGGCAGGACAGCCCACGGAGTCAAGGGAGCCTTGTTAAGCTGATGGGCGGGATGTCAATGGCCAACAGCCAATCTTCACAAGTGTATCCTCTTTCCCAAACCATGGAAAACACAGAACCACAGAGCATAGGGCACTTCCACACATGGGCGTTGACCTTGGGAAAATGAAAAAATCAACCAGACACAGGGACCCCAAAGTTGAGGGCTGCTGTCTTGACAAGAACCTCCACTCCGGTACACGTTTCATATCCCAGGAAAGAGCCAAGTGGACAAAGACGAGTGGACAAGTGGACAAAGACAAGTGGACAAGTGGACAAGTGGTGCTACGTAGGTCCAATGGAGTGTCACTCAGCCATGAAATCCACGTCATGAGGCTGGTAGCAGCATCCTGAGTGGATTTAGGTACGATCATCCTCAGTGAAATAAGTCCCACAAAAAAAGAAACTTATGATATCACTTATCGAGGGAATGTAAAAATCGCTCCCCATGCACTGAATCCCCAAACAGAACAGAGTCACGCTTTTAGAAAACACACTTATGCCTGCTTCAGGGGAAAGGTGAGGTGGGGTGACGCATAAAACTCGAGTTTGAAATGAGCACAGATACCCTTCCGAAAACCGAATATGGAATGGACACGACCTACTCCTTGCTCAATCAACTGGACTCACCAGACCCTGTTCATCGCACAAGTATCTATCCGACTAGTAAGCATCTTAAAAGCTAAGTCTTGATATCTCTGTGTAAGTGCATCAAGTGTGTGTAAAGCGGCCTAAAACCAGCAGGGAAAATCAGCTCAGACCCATTCTGAGGATACATTTCCAACATAAAGAAGAAACAAGCAGGGCAAAACAGAGAGAAATTCTTCCAAAATGCGTTCAGGGACTGGCATGCAACCAGGATTGACCACATCTACAGCCCCAGCGGCAGAAGACATAAGGCTGGACACTCTTGGGGCTGAGACGATTGGTGAGGTTGGGAAAGCAAATGCAGACCCTTGAAAGGAATCCTGCGTGCTCCCCATTCCATGGGTCCCAACTCTCCAGGTTCAACGCAATCTTCCGACAGCGAAAGCACTCATTGGAAACCCAGCGGATGCTACACCGTGGGATCGGGAAAGCTTTCTGAAACTCACCTCAGTTTTCATCTCCTGGTGCTCGTGTTCTCCATTCAGGCCCCCTTACTAACAATCTCCCCACTTGGAGACTCGGCGCCTTTCCATGCCTCTTTCGTACCGTCTGCAATTTGTCCGCAGGATGAACTGCAAGAGGGGGAACCAATGAGAGACTCGCTGGAGGTGTTTGGTCGGGCACATGTCACTCTCATTTCCCATCACGAAGAAGAATTCACCAGCGGTTCAGCCTGCCACCCCGGATCGACAATAGGGCGTGAAGCCATCCAGCCGTGTTGCGTCCCACTCACAAAAAAGCGACTTGGGAAATGGAGCTCAGGGGCACTGCACTTCCCAAACCTGCAGAGTTCTAAACGATAACTATCGCCCCAAAATATATTGAGGTCAGGCTACGAAGAGGAGCTGAACGCAAGGCAGAACTGCAGGAAACGGATGTCAACGGGTACATCGGAATGGCCCCGATAGCACATGAAAAGCGCCAGAACGTGGACAATGATGCGGTTGGCCAAAAAGGGCGTATGCGTTTTTTCCTGAATATATTCAGGAAAAAACGCATACGCCCTTTTTGGCCAACCAAGCAACCTGGGAGAGCAAATCAGCACTACAAAGAAATCTCTCGGCCCCACCCACGGGGCAAAAGGGCCAGGCGAAAAAAGTCTAAAAACCAGAAAGGCAGGACAGCCCACGGAGTCAAGGGAGCCTTGTTAAGCTGATGGGCGGGATGTCAATGGCCAACAGCCAATCTTCACAAGTGTATCCTCTTTCCCAAACCATGGAAAACACAGAACCACAGAGCATAGGGCACTTCCACACATGGGCGTTGACCTTGGGAAAATGAAAAAATCAACCAGACACAGGGACCCCAAAGTTGAGGGCTGCTGTCTTGACAAGAACCTCCACTCCGGTACACGTTTCATATCCCAGGAAAGAGCCAAGTGGACAAAGACGAGTGGACAAGTGGACAAAGACAAGTGGACAAGTGGACAAGTGGTGCTACGTAGGTCCAATGGAGTGTCACTCAGCCATGAAATCCACGTCATGAGGCTGGTAGCAGCATCCTGAGTGGATTTAGGTACGATCATCCTCAGTGAAATAAGTCCCACAAAAAAAGAAACTTATGATATCACTTATCGAGGGAATGTAAAAATCGCTCCCCATGCACTGAATCCCCAAACAGAACAGAGTCACGCTTTTAGAAAACACACTTATGCCTGCTTCAGGGGAAAGGTGAGGTGGGGTGACGCATAAAACTCGAGTTTGAAATGAGCACAGATACCCTTCCGAAAACCGAATATGGAATGGACACGACCTACTCCTTGCTCAATCAACTGGACTCACCAGACCCTGTTCATCGCACAAGTATCTATCCGACTAGTAAGCATCTTAAAAGCTAAGTCTTGATATCTCTGTGTAAGTGCATCAAGTGTGTGTAAAGCGGCCTAAAACCAGCAGGGAAAATCAGCTCAGACCCATTCTGAGGATACATTTCCAACATAAAGAAGAAACAAGCAGGGCAAAACAGAGAGAAATTCTTCCAAAATGCGTTCAGGGACTGGCATGCAACCAGGATTGACCACATCTACAGCCCCAGCGGCAGAAGACATAAGGCTGGACACTCTTGGGGCTGAGACGATTGGTGAGGTTGGGAAAGCAAATGCAGACCCTTGAAAGGAATCCTGCGTGCTCCCCATTCCATGGGTCCCAACTCTCCAGGTTCAACGCAATCTTCCGACAGCGAAAGCACTCATTGGAAACCCAGCGGATGCTACACCGTGGGATCGGGAAAGCTTTCTGAAACTCACCTCAGTTTTCATCTCCTGGTGCTCGTGTTCTCCATTCAGGCCCCCTTACTAACAATCTCCCCACTTGGAGACTCGGCGCCTTTCCATGCCTCTTTCGTACCGTCTGCAATTTGTCCGCAGGATGAACTGCAAGAGGGGGAACCAATGAGAGACTCGCTGGAGGTGTTTGGTCGGGCACATGTCACTCTCATTTCCCATCACGAAGAAGAATTCACCAGCGGTTCAGCCTGCCACCCCGGATCGACAATAGGGCGTGAAGCCATCCAGCCGTGTTGCGTCCCACTCACAAAAAAGCGACTTGGGAAATGGAGCTCAGGGGCACTGCACTTCCCAAACCTGCAGAGTTCTAAACGATAACTATCGCCCCAAAATATATTGAGGTCAGGCTACGAAGAGGCGCTGAACGCAAGGCAGAACTGCAGGAAACGGATGTCAACGGGTACATCGGAATGGCCCCGATAGCACATGAAAAGCGCCAGAACGTGGACAATGATGCGGTTGGCCAAAAAGGGCGTATGCGTTTTTTCCTGAATATATTCAGGAAAAAACGCATACGCCCTTTTTGGCCAACCAAGCAACCTGGGAGAGCAAATCAGCACTACAAAGAAATCTCTCGGCCCCACCCCCGGGGCAAAAGGGCCAGGCGAAAAAAGTCTAAAAACCAGAAAGGCAGGACAGCCCACGGAGTCAAGGGAGCCTTGTTAAGCTGATGGGCGGGATGTCAATGGCCAACAGCCAATCTTCACAAGTGTATCCTCTTTCCCAAACCATGGAAAACACAGAACCACAGAGCATAGGGCACTTCCACACATGGGCGTTGACCTTGGGAAAATGAAAAAATCAACCAGACACAGGGACCCCAAAGTTGAGGGCTGCTGTCTTGACAAGAACCTCCACTCCGGTACACGTTTCATATCCCAGGAAAGAGCCAAGTGGACAAAGACGAGTGGACAAGTGGACAAAGACAAGTGGACAAGTGGACAAGTGGTGCTACGTAGGTCCAATGGAGTGTCACTCAGCCATGAAATCCACGTCATGAGGCTGGTAGCAGCATCCTGAGTGGATTTAGGTACGATCATCCTCAGTGAAATAAGTCCCACAAAAAAAGAAACTTATGATATCACTTATCGAGGGAATGTAAAAATCGCTCCCCATGCACTGAATCCCCAAACAGAACAGAGTCACGCTTTTAGAAAACACACTTATGCCTGCTTCAGGGGAAAGGTGAGGTGGGGTGACGCATAAAACTCGAGTTTGAAATGAGCACAGATACCCTTCCGAAAACCGAATATGGAATGGACACGACCTACTCCTTGCTCAATCAACTGGACTCACCAGACCCTGTTCATCGCACAAGTATCTATCCGACTAGTAAGCATCTTAAAAGCTAAGTCTTGATATCTCTGTGTAAGTGCATCAAGTGTGTGTAAAGCGGCCTAAAACCAGCAGGGAAAATCAGCTCAGACCCATTCTGAGGATACATTTCCAACATAAAGAAGAAACAAGCAGGGCAAAACAGAGAGAAATTCTTCCAAAATGCGTTCAGGGACTGGCATGCAACCAGGATTGACCACATCTACAGCCCCAGCGGCAGAAGACATAAGGCTGGACACTCTTGGGGCTGAGACGATTGGTGAGGTTGGGAAAGCAAATGCAGACCCTTGAAAGGAATCCTGCGTGCTCCCCATTCCATGGGTCCCAACTCTCCAGGTTCAACGCAATCTTCCGACAGCGAAAGCACTCATTGGAAACCCAGCGGATGCTACACCGTGGGATCGGGAAAGCTTTCTGAAACTCACCTCAGTTTTCATCTCCTGGTGCTCGTGTTCTCCATTCAGGCCCCCTTACTAACAATCTCCCCACTTGGAGACTCGGCGCCTTTCCATGCCTCTTTCGTACCGTCTGCAATTTGTCCGCAGGATGAACTGCAAGAGGGGGAACCAATGAGAGACTCGCTGGAGGTGTTTGGTCGGGCACATGTCACTCTCATTTCCCATCACGAAGAAGAATTCACCAGCGGTTCAGCCTGCCACCCCGGATCGACAATAGGGCGTGAAGCCATCCAGCCGTGTTGCGTCCCACTCACAAAAAAGCGACTTGGGAAATGGAGCTCAGGGGCACTGCACTTCCCAAACCTGCAGAGTTCTAAACGATAACTATCGCCCCAAAATATATTGAGGTCAGGCTACGAAGAGGCGCTGAACGCAAGGCAGAACTGCAGGAAACGGATGTCAACGGGTACATCGGAATGGCCCCGATAGCACATGAAAAGCGCCAGAACGTGGACAATGATGCGGTTGGCCAAAAAGGGCGTATGCGTTTTTTCCTGAATATATTCAGGAAAAAACGCATACGCCCTTTTTGGCCAACCAAGCAACCTGGGAGAGCAAATCAGCACTACAAAGAAATCTCTCGCCCCCCCCCCCCCGGGGCAAAAGGGCCAGGCGAAAAAAGTCTAAAAACCAGAAAGGCAGGACAGCCCACGGAGTCAAGGGAGCCTTGTTAAGCTGATGGGCGGGATGTCAATGGCCAACAGCCAATCTTCACAAGTGTATCCTCTTTCCCAAACCATGGAAAACACAGAACCACATAGCATAGGGCACTTCCACACATGGGCGTTGACCTTGGGAAAATGAAAAAATCAACCAGACACAGGGACCCCAAAGTTGAGGGCTGCTGTCTTGACAAGAACCTCCACTCCGGTACACGTTTCATATCCCAGGAAAGAGCCAAGTGGACAAAGACGAGTGGACAAGTGGACAACGACAACTGGACAAGTGGACAAGTGGTGCTACGTAGTTCCAATGGAGTGTCACTCAGCCATGAAATCCACGTCATGAGGCTGGTAGCAGCATCCTGAGTGGATTTAGGTACGATCATCCTCAGTGAAATAAGTCCCACAAAAAAAGAAACTTATGATATCACTTATCGAGGGAATGTAAAAATCGCTCCCCATGCACTGAATCCCCAAACAGAACAGAGTCACGCTTTTAGAAAACACACTTATGCCTGCTTCAGGGGAAAGGTGAGGTGGGGTGACGCATAAAACTCGAGTTCGAAATGAGCACAGATACCCTTCCGAAAACCGAATATGGAATGGACACGACCTACTCCTTGCTCAATCAACTGGACTCACCAGACCCTGTTCATCGCACAAGTATCTATCCGACTAGTAAGCATCTTAAAAGCTAAGTCTTGATATCTCTGTGTAAGTGCATCAAGTGTGTGTAAAGCGGCCTAAAACCAGCAGGGAAAATCAGCTCAGACCCATTCTGAGGATACATTTCCAACATAAAGAAGAAACAAGCAGGGCAAAACAGAGAGAAATTCTTCCAAAATGCGTTCAGGGACTGGCATGCAACCAGGATTGACCACATCTACAGCCCCAGCGGCAGAAGACATAAGGCTGGACACTCTTGGGGCTGAGACGATTGGTGAGGTTGGGAAAGCAAATGCAGACCCTTGAAAGGAATCCTGCGTGCTCCCCATTCCATGGGTCCCAACTCTCCAGGTTCAACGCAATCTTCCGACAGCGAAAGCACTCATTGGAAACCCAGCGGTTGCTACACCGTGGGATCGGGAAAGCTTTCTGAAACTCACCTCAGTTTTCATCTCCTGGTGCTCGTGTTCTCCATTCAGGCCCCCTTACTAACAATCTCCCCACTTGGAGACTCGGCGCCTTTCCATGCCTCTTTCGTACCGTCTGCAATTTGTCCGCAGGATGAACTGCAAGAGGGGGAACCAATGAGAGACTCGCTGGAGGTGTTTGGTCGGGCACATGTCACTCTCATTTCCCATCACGAAGAAGAATTCACCAGCGGTTCAGCCTGCCACCCCGGATCGACAATAGGGCGTGAAGCCATCCAGCCGTGTTGCGTCCCACTCACAAAAAAGCGACTTGGGAAATGGAGCTCAGGGGCACTGCACTTCCCAAACCTGCAGAGTTCTAAACGATAACTATCGCCCCAAAATATATTGAGGTCAGGCTACGAAGAGGCGCTGAACGCAAGGCAGAACTGCAGGAAACGGATGTCAACGGGTACATCGGAATGGCCCCGATAGCACATGAAAAGCGCCAGAACGTGGACAATGATGCGGTTGGCCAAAAAGGGCGTATGCGTTTTTTCCTGAATATATTCAGGAAAAAACGCATACGCCCTTTTTGGCCAACCAAGCAACCTGGGAGAGCAAATCAGCACTACAAATAAATCTCTCGCCCCCCCCCGGGGCAAAAGGGCCAGGCGAAAAAAGTCTAAAAACCAGAAAGGCAGGACAGCCCACGGAGTCAAGGGAGCCTTGTTAAGCTGATGGGCGGGATGTCAATGGCCAACAGCCAATCTTCACAAGTGTATCCTCTTTCCCAAACCATGTAAAACACAGAACCACAGAGCATAGGGCACTTCCACACATGGGCGTTGACCTTGGGAAAATGAAAAAATCAACCAGACACAGGGACCCCAAAGTTGAGGGCTGCTGTCTTGACAAGAACCTCCACTCCGGTACACGTTTCATATCCCAGGAAAGAGCCAAGTGGACAAAGACGAGTGGACAAGTGGACAAAGACAAGTGGACAAGTGCAGAAGTGGTGCTACTTAGGTCCAATGGAGTGTCACTCAGCCATGAAATCCACGTCATGAGGCTGGTAGCAGCATCCTGAGTGGATTTAGGTACGATCATCCTCAGTGAAATAAGTCCCACAAAAAAAGAAACTTATGATATCACTTATCGAGGGAATGTAAAAATCGCTCCCCATGCACTGAATCCCCAAACAGAACAGAGTCACGCTTTTAGAAAACACACTTATGCCTGCTTCAGGGGAAAGGTGAGGTGGGGTGACGCATAAAACTCGAGTTTGAAATGAGCACAGATACCCTTCCGAAAACCGAATATGGAATGGACACGACCTACTCCTTGCTCAATCAACTGGACTCACCAGACCCTGTTCATCGCACAAGTATCTATCCGACTAGTAAGCATCTTAAAAGCTAAGTCTTGATATCTCTGTGTAAGTGCATCAAGTGTGTGTAAAGCGGCCTAAAACCAGCAGGGAAAATCAGCTCAGACCCATTCTGAGGATACATTTCCAACATAAAGAAGAAACAAGCAGGGCAAAACAGAGAGAAATTCTTCCAAAATGCGTTCAGGGACTGGCATGCAACCAGGATTGACCACATCTACAGCCCCAGCGGCAGAAGACATAAGGCTGGACACTCTTGGGGCTGAGACGATTGGTGAGGTTGGGAAAGCAAATGCAGACCCTTGAAAGGAATCCTGCGTGCTCCCCATTCCATGGGTCCCAACTCTCCAGGTTCAACGCAATCTTCCGACAGCGAAAGCACTCATTGGAAACCCAGCGGTTGCTACACCGTGGGATCGGGAAAGCTTTCTGAAACTCACCTCAGTTTTCATCTCCTGGTGCTCGTGTTCTCCATTCAGGCCCCCTTACTAACAATCTCCCCACTTGGAGACTCGGCGCCTTTCCATGCCTCTTTCGTACCGTCTGCAATTTGTCCGCAGGATGAACTGCAAGAGGGGGAACCAATGAGAGACTCGCTGGAGGTGTTTGGTCGGGCACATGTCACTCTCATTTCCCATCACGAAGAAGAATTCACCAGCGGTTCAGCCTGCCACCCCGGATCGACAATAGGGCGTGAAGCCATCCAGCCGTGTTGCGTCCCACTCACAAAAAAGCGACTTGGGAAATGGAGCTCAGGGGCACTGCACTTCCCAAACCTGCAGAGTTCTAAACGATAACTATCGCCCCAAAATATATTGAGGTCAGGCTACGAAGAGGCGCTGAACGCAAGGCAGAACTGCAGGAAACGGATGTCAACGGGTACATCGGAATGGCCCCGATAGCACATGAAAAGCGCCAGAACGTGGACAATGATGCGGTTGGCCAAAAAGGGCGTATGCGTTTTTTCCTGAATATATTCAGGAAAAAACGCATACGCCCTTTTTGGCCAACCAAGCAACCTGGGAGAGCAAATCAGCACTACAAAGAAATCTCTCGCCCCCCCCCGGGGCAAAAGGGCCAGGCGAAAAAAGTCTAAAAACCAGAAAGGCAGGACAGCCCACGGAGTCAAGGGAGCCTTGTTAAGCTGATGGGCGGGATGTCAATGGCCAACAGCCAATCTTCACAAGTGTATCCTCTTTCCCAAACCATGTAAAACACAGAACCACAGAGCATAGGGCACTTCCACACATGGGCGTTGACCTTGGGAAAATGAAAAAATCAACCAGACACAGGGACCCCAAAGTTGAGGGCTGCTGTCTTGACAAGAACCTCCACTCCGGTACACGTTTCATATCCCAGGAAAGAGCCAAGTGGACAAAGACGAGTGGACAAGTGGACAAAGACAAGTGGACAAGTGGACAAGTGGTGCTACGTAGGTCCAATGGAGTGTCACTCAGCCATGAAATCCACGTCATGAGGCTGGTAGCAGCATCCTGAGTGGATTTAGGTACGATCATCCTCAGTGAAATAAGTCCCACAAAAAAAGAAACTTATGATATCACTTATCGAGGGAATGTAAAAATCGCTCCCCATGCACTGAATCCCCAAACAGAACAGAGTCACGCTTTTAGAAAACACACTTATGCCTGCTTCAGGGGAAAGGTGAGGTGGGGTGACGCATAAAACTCGAGTTTGAAATGAGCACAGATACCCTTCCGAAAACCGAATATGGAATGGACACGACCTACTCCTTGCTCAATCAACTGGACTCACCAGACCCTGTTCATCGCACAAGTATCTATCCGACTAGTAAGCATCTTAAAAGCTAAGTCTTGATATCTCTGTGTAAGTGCATCAAGTGTGTGTAAAGCGGCCTAAAACCAGCAGGGAAAATCAGCTCAGACCCATTCTGAGGATACATTTCCAACATAAAGAAGAAACAAGCAGGGCAAAACAGAGAGAAATTCTTCCAAAATGCGTTCAGGGACTGTCATGCAACCAGGATTGACCACATCTACAGCCCCAGCGGCAGAAGACATAAGGCTGGACACTCTTGGGGCTGAGACGATTGGTGAGGTTGGGAAAGCAAATGCAGACCCTTGAAAGGAATCCTGCGTGCTCCCCATTCCATGGGTCCCAACTCTCCAGGTTCAACGCAATCTTCCGACAGCGAAAGCACTCATTGGAAACCCAGCGGATGCTACACCGTGGGATCGGGAAAGCTTTCTGAAACTCACCTCAGTTTTCATCTCCTGGTGCTCGTGTTCTCCATTCAGGCCCCCTTACTAACAATCTCCCCACTTGGAGACTCGGCGCCTTTCCATGCCTCTTTCGTGCCGTCTGCAATTTGTCCGCAGGATGAACTGCAAGAGGGGGAACCAATGAGAGACTCGCTGGAGGTGTTTGGTCGGGCACATGTCACTCTCATTTCCCATCACGAAGAAGAATTCACCAGCGGTTCAGCCTGCCACCCCGGATCGACAATAGGGCGTGAAGCCATCCAGCCGTGTTGCGTCCCACTCACAAAAAAGCGACTTGGGAAATGGAGCTCAGGGGCACTGCACTTCCCAAACCTGCAGAGTTCTAAACGATAACTATCGCCCCAAAATATATTGAGGTCAGGCTACGAAGAGGCGCTGAACGCAAGGCAGAACTGCAGGAAACGGATGTCAACGGGTACATCGGAATGGCCCCGATAGCACATGAAAAGCGCCAGAACGTGGACAATGATGCGGTTGGCCAAAAAGGGCGTATGCGTTTTTTCCTGAATATATTCAGGAAAAAACGCATACGCCCTTTTTGGCCAACCAAGCAACCTGGGAGAGCAAATCAGCACTACAAAGAAATCTCTCGCCCCCCCCCGGGGCAAAAGGGCCAGGCGAAAAAAGTCTAAAAACCAGAAAGGCAGGACAGCCCACGGAGTCAAGGGAGCCTTGTTAAGCTGATGGGCGGGATGTCAATGGCCAACAGCCAATCTTCACAAGTGTATCCTCTTTCCCAAACCATGTAAAACACAGAACCACAGAGCATCGGGCACTTCCACACATGGGCGTTGACCTTGGGAAAATCAAAAAATCAACCAGACACAGGGACCCCAAAGTTGAGGGCTGCTGTCTTGACAAGAACCTCCACTCCGGTACACGTTTCATATCCCAGGAAAGAGCCAAGTGGACAAAGACGAGTGGACAAGTGGACAAAGACAAGTGGACAAGTGGACAAGTGGTGCTACGTAGGTCCAATGGAGTGTCACTCAGCCATGAAATCCACGTCATGAGGCTGGTAGCAGCATCCTGAGTGGATTTAGGTACGATCATCCTCAGTGAAATAAGTCCCACAAAAAAAGAAACTTATGATATCACTTATCGAGGGAATGTAAAAATCGCTCCCCATGCACTGAATCCCCAAACAGAACAGAGTCACGCTTTTAGAAAACACACTTATGCCTGCTTCAGGGGAAAGGTGAGGTGGGGTGACGCATAAAACTCGAGTTTGAAATGAGCACAGATACCCTTCCGAAAACCGAATATGGAATGGACACGACCTACTCCTTGCTCAATCAACTGGACTCACCAGACCCTGTTCATCGCACAAGTATCTATCCGACTAGTAAGCATCTTCAAAGCTAAGTCTTGATATCTCTGTGTAAGTGCATCAAGTGTGTGTAAAGCGGCCTAAAACCAGCAGGGAAAATCAGCTCAGACCCATTCTGAGGATACATTTCCAACATAAAGAAGAAACAAGCAGGGCAAAACAGAGAGAAATTCTTCCAAAATGCGTTCAGGGACTGGCATGCAACCAGGATGGACCACATCTACAGCCCCAGCGGCAGAAGACATAAGGCTGGACACTCTTGGGGCTGAGACGATTGGTGAGGTTGGGAAAGCAAATGCAGACCCTTGAAAGGAATCCTGCGTGCTCCCCATTCCATGGGTCCCAACTCTCCAGGTTCAACGCAATCTTCCGACAGCGAAAGCACTCATTGGAAACCCAGCGGATGCTACACCGTGGGATCGGGAAAGCTTTCTGAAACTCACCTCAGTTTTCATCTCCTGGTGCTCGTGTTCTCCATTCAGGCCCCCTTACTAACAATCTCCCCACTTGGAGACTCGGCGCCTTTCCATGCCTCTTTCGTACCGTCTGCAATTTGTCCGCAGGATGAACTGCAAGAGGGGGAACCAATGAGAGACTCGCTGGAGGTGTTTGGTCGGGCACATGTCACTCTCATTTCCCATCACGAAGAAGAATTCACCAGCGGTTCAGCCTGCCACCCCGGATCGAGAATAGGGCGTGAAGCCATCCAGCCGTGTTGCGTCCCACTCACAAAAAAGCGACTTGGGAAATGGAGCTCAGGGGCACTGCACTTCCCAAACCTGCAGAGTTCTAAACGATAACTATCGCCCCAAAATATATTGAGGTCAGGCTACGAAGAGGCGCTGAACGCAAGGCAGAACTGCAGGAAACGGATGTCAACGGGTACATCGGAATGGCCCCGATAGCACATGAAAAGCGCCAGAACGTGGACAATGATGCGGTTGGCCAAAAAGGGCGTATGCGTTTTTTCCTGAATATATTCAGGAAAAAACGCATACGCCCTTTTTGGCCAACCAAGCAACCTGGGAGAGCAAATCAGCACTACAAAGAAATCTCTCGACCCCCCCCCCACCGGGGCAAAAGGGCCAGGCGAAAAAAGTCTAAAAACCAGAAAGGCAGGACAGCCCACGGAGTCAAGGGAGCCTTGTTAAGCTGATGGGCGGGATGTCAATGGCCAACAGCCAATCTTCACAAGTGTATCCTCTTTCCCAAACCATGGAAAACACAGAACCACAGAGCATAGGGCACTTCCACACATGGGCGTTGACCTTGGGAAAATGAAAAAATCAACCAGACACAGGGACCCCAAAGTTGAGGGCTGCTGTCTTGACAAGAACCTCCACTCCGGTACACGTTTCATATCCCAGGAAAGAGCCAAGTGGACAAAGACGAGTGGAAAAGTGGACAAAGACAAGTGGACAAGTGGACAAGTGGTGCTACGTAGGTCCAATGGAGTGTCACTCAGCCATGAAATCCACGTCATGAGGCTGGTAGCAGCATCCTGAGTGGATTTAGGTACGATCATCCTCAGTGAAATAAGTCCCACAAAAAAAGAAACTTATGATATCACTTATCGAGGGAATGTAAAAATCGCTCCCCATGCACTGAATCCCCAAACAGAACAGAGTCACGCTTTTAGAAAACACACTTATGCCTGCTTCAGGGGAAAGGTGAGGTGGGGTGACGCATAAAACTCGAGTTTGAAATGAGCACAGATACCCTTCCGAAAACCGAATATGGAATGGACACGACCTACTCCTTGCTCAATCAACTGGACTCACCAGACCCTGTTCATCGCACAAGTATCTATCCGACTAGTAAGCATCTTAAAAGCTAAGTCTTGATATCTCTGTGTAAGTGCATCAAGTGTGTGTAAAGCGGCCTAAAACCAGCAGGGAAAATCAGCTCAGACCCATTCTGAGGATACATTTCCAACATAAAGAAGAAACAAGCAGGGCAAAACAGAGAGAAATTCTTCCAAAATGCGTTCAGGGACTGGCATGCAACCAGGATTGACCACATCTACAGCCCCAGCGGCAGAAGACATAAGGCTGGACACTCTTGGGGCTGAGACGATTGGTGAGGTTGGGAAAGCAAATGCAGACCCTTGAAAGGAATCCTGCGTGCTCCCCATTCCATGGGTCCCAACTCTCCAGGTTCAACGCAATCTTCCGACAGCGAAAGCACTCATTGGAAACCCAGCGGTTGCTACACCGTGGGATCGGGAAAGCTTTCTGAAACTCACCTCAGTTTTCATCTCCTGGTGCTCGTGTTCTCCATTCAGGCCCCCTTACTAACAATCTCCCCACTTGGAGACTCGGCGCCTTTCCATGCCTCTTTCGTACCGTCTGCAATTTGTCCGCAGGATGAACTGCAAGAGGGGGAACCAATGAGAGACTCGCTGGAGGTGTTTGGTCGGGCACATGTCACTCTCATTTCCCATCACGAAGAAGAATTCACCAGCGGTTCAGCCTGCCACCCCGGATCGACAATAGGGCGTGAAGCCATCCAGCCGTGTTGCGTCCCACTCACAAAAAAGCGACTTGGGAAATGGAGCTCAGGGGCACTGCACTTCCCAAACCTGCAGAGTTCTAAACGATAACTATCGCCCCAAAATATATTGAGGTCAGGCTACGAAGAGGCGCTGAACGCAAGGCAGAACTGCAGGAAACGGATGTCAACGGGTACATCGGAATGGCCCCGATAGCACATGAAAAGCGCCAGAACGTGGACAATGATGCGGTTGGCCAAAAAGGGCGTATGCGTTTTTTCCTGAATATATTCAGGAAAAAACGCATACGCCCTTTTTGGCCAACCAAGCAACCTCTGAGAGCAAATCAGCACTACAAAGAAATCTCTCGCCCCCCCCCCCCCGGGGCAAAAGGGCCAGGCGAAAAAAGTCTAAAAACCAGAAAGGCAGGACAGCCCACGGAGTCAAGGGAGCCTTGTTAAGCTGATGGGCGGGATGTCAATGGCCAACAGCCAATCTTCACAAGTGTATCCTCTTTCCCAAACCATGGAAAACACAGAACCACAGAGCATAGGGCACTTCCACACATGGGCGTTGACCTTGGGAAAATGAAAAAATCAACCAGACACAGGGACCCCAAAGTTGAGGGCTGCTGTCTTGACAAGAACCTCCACTCCGGTACACGTTTCATATCCCAGGAAAGAGCCAAGTGGACAAAGACGAGTGGACAAGTGGACAAAGACAAGTGGACAAGTGCAGAAGTGGTGCTACGTAGGTCCAATGGAGTGTCACTCAGCCATGAAATCCACGTCATGAGGCTGGTAGCAGCATCCTGAGTGGATTTAGGTACGATCATCCTCAGTGAAATAAGTCCCACAAAAAAAGAAACTTATGATATCACTTATCGAGGGAATGTAAAAATCGCTCCCCATGCACTGAATCCCCAAACAGAACAGAGTCACGCTTTTAGAAAACACACTTATGCCTGCTTCAGGGGAAAGGTGAGGTGGGGTGACGCATAAAACTCGAGTTTGAAATGAGCACAGATACCCTTCCGAAAACCGAATATGGAATGGACACGACCTACTCCTTGCTCAATCAACTGGACTCACCAGACCCTGTTCATCGCACAAGTATCTATCCGACTAGTAAGCATCTTAAAAGCTAAGTCTTGATATCTCTGTGTAAGTGCATCAAGTGTGTGTAAAGCGGCCTAAAACCAGCAGGGAAAATCAGCTCAGACCCATTCTGAGGATACATTTCCAACATAAAGAAGAAACAAGCAGGGCAAAACAGAGAGAAATTCTTCCAAAATGCGTTCAGGGACTGGCATGCAACCAGGATTGACCACATCTACAGCCCCAGCGGCAGAAGACATAAGTCTGGACACTCTTGGGGCTGAGACGATTGGTGAGGTTGGGAAAGCAAATGCAGACCCTTGAAAGGAATCCTGCGTGCTCCCCATTCCATGGGTCCCAACTCTCCAGGTTCAACGCAATCTTCCGACAGCGAAAGCACTCATTGGAAACCCAGCGGATGCTACACCGTGGGATCGGGAAAGCTTTCTGAAACTCACCTCAGTTTTCATCTCCTGGTGCTCGTGTTCTCCATTGAGGCCCCCTTACTAACAATCTCCCCACTTGGAGACTCGGCGCCTTTCCATGCCTCTTTCGTACCGTCTGCAATTTGTCCGCAGGATGAACTGCAAGAGGGGGAACCAATGAGAGACTCGCTGGAGGTGTTTGGTCGGGCACATGTCACTCTCATTTCCCATCACGAAGAAGAATTCACCAGCGGTTCAGCCTGCCACCCCGGATCGACAATAGGGCGTGAAGCCATCCAGCCGTGTTGCGTCCCACTCACAAAAAAGCGACTTGGGAAATGGAGCTCAGGGGCACTGCACTTCCCAAACCTGCAGAGTTCTAAACGATAACTATCGCCCCAAAATATATTGAGGTCAGGCTACGAAGAGGCGCTGAACGCAAGGCAGAACTGCAGGAAACGGATGTCAACGGGTACATCGGAATGGCCCCGATAGCACATGAAAAGCGCCAGAACGTGGACAATGATGCGGTTGGCCAAAAAGGGCGTATGCGTTTTTTCCTGAATATATTCAGGAAAAAACGCATACGCCCTTTTTGGCCAACCAAGCAACCTGGGAGAGCAAATCAGCACTACAAAGAAATCTCTCGGCCCCCCCCCCCGGGGCAAAAGGGCCAGGCGAAAAAAGTCTAAAAACCAGAAAGGCAGGACAGGCCACGGAGTCAAGGGAGCCTTGTTAAGCTGATGGGCGGGATGTCAATGGCCAACAGCCAATCTTCACAAGTGTATCCTCTTTCCCAAACCATGGAAAACACAGAACCACAGAGCATAGGGCACTTCCACACATGGGCGTTGACCTTGGGAAAATGAAAAAATCAACCAGACACAGGGACCCCAAAGTTGAGGGCTGCTGTCTTGACAAGAACCTCCACTCCGGTACACGTTTCATATCCCAGGAAAGAGCCAAGTGGACAAAGACGAGTGGACAAGTGGACAAAGACAAGTGGACAAGTGGACAAGTGGTGCTACGTAGGTCCAATGGAGTGTCACTCAGCCATGAAATCCACGTCATGAGGCTGGTAGCAGCATCCTGAGTGGATTTAGGTACGATCATCCTCAGTGAAATAAGTCCCACAAAAAAAGAAACTTATGATATCACTTATCGAGGGAATGTAAAAATCGCTCCCCATGCACTGAATCCCCAAACAGAACAGAGTCACGCTTTTAGAAAACACACTTATGCCTGCTTCAGGGGAAAGGTGAGGTGGGGTGACGCATAAAACTCGAGTTTGAAATGAGCACAGATACCCTTCCGAAAACCGAATATGGAATGGACACGACCTACTCCTTGCTCAATCAACTGGACTCACCAGACCCTGTTCATCGCACAAGTATCTATCCGACTAGTAAGCATCTTAAAAGCTAAGTCTTGATATCTCTGTGTAAGTGCATCAAGTGTGTGTAAAGCGGCCTAAAACCAGCAGGGAAAATCAGCTCAGACCCATTCTGAGGATACATTTCCAACATAAAGAAGAAACAAGCAGGGCAAAACAGAGAGAAATTCTTCCAAAATGCGTTCAGGGACTGGCATGCAACCAGGATTGACCACATCTACAGCCCCAGCGGCAGAAGACATAAGGCTGGACACTCTTGGGGCTGAGACGATTGGTGAGGTTGGGAAAGCAAATGCAGACCCTTGAAAGGAATCCTGCGTGCTCCCCATTCCATGGGTCCCAACTCTCCAGGTTCAACGCAATCTTCCGACAGCGAAAGCACTCATTGGAAACCCAGCGGATGCTACACCGTGGGATCGGGAAAGCTTTCTGAAACTCACCTCAGTTTTCATCTCCTGGTGCTCGTGTTCTCCATTCAGGCCCCCTTACTAACAATCTCCCCACTTGGAGACTCGGCGCCTTTCCATGCCTCTTTCGTACCGTCTGCAATTTGTCCGCAGGATGAACTGCAAGAGGGGGAACCAATGAGAGACTCGCTGGAGGTGTTTGGTCGGGCACATGTCACTCTCATTTCCCATCACGAAGAAGAATTCACCAGCGGCTCAGCCTGCTACCCCGGATCGACAATAGGGCGTGAAGCCATCCAGCCGTGTTGCGTCCCACTCACAAAAAAGCGACTTGGGAAATGGAGCTCAGGGGCACTGCACTTCCCAAACCTGCAGAGTTCTAAACGATAACTATCGCCCCAAAATATATTGAGGTCAGGCTACGAAGAGGCGCTGAACGCAAGGCAGAACTGCAGGAAACGGATGTCAACGGGTACATCGGAATGGCCCCGATAGCACATGAAAAGCGCCAGAACGTGGACAATGATGCGGTTGGCCAAAAAGGGCGTATGCGTTTTTTCCTGAATATATTCAGGAAAAAACGCATACGCCCTTTTTGGCCAACCAAGCAACCTGGGAGAGCAAATCAGCACTACAAAGAAATCTCTCGGCCCCACCCCCGGGGCAAAAGGGCCAGGCGAAAAAAGTCTAAAAACCAGAAAGGCAGGACAGCCCACGGAGTCAAGGGAGCCTTGTTAAGCTGATGGGCGGGATGTCAATGGCCAACAGCCAATCTTCACAAGTGTATCCTCTTTCCCAAACCATGTAAAACACAGAACCACAGAGCATAGGGCACTTCCACACATGGGCGTTGACCTTGGGAAAATGAAAAAATCAACCAGACACAGGGACCCCAAAGTTGAGGGCTGCTGTCTTGACAAGAACCTCCACTCCGGTACACGTTTCATATCCCAGGAAAGAGCCAAGTGGACAAAGACGAGTGGACAAGTGGACAAAGACAAGTGGACAAGTGGACAAGTGGTGCTACGTAGGTCCAATGGAGTGTCACTCAGCCATGAAATCCACGTCATGAGGCTGGTAGCAGCATCCTGAGTGGATTTAGGTACGATCATCCTCAGTGAAATAAGTCCCACAAAAAAAGAAACTTATGATATCACTTATCGAGGGAATGTAAAAATCGCTCCCCATGCACTGAATCCCCAAACAGAACAGAGTCACGCTTTTAGAAAACACACTTATGCCTGCTTCAGGGGAAAGGTGAGGTGGGGTGACGCATAAAACTCGAGTTTGAAATGAGCACAGATACCCTTCCGAAAACCGAATATGGAATGGACACGACCTACTCCTTGCTCAATCAACTGGACTCACCAGACCCTGTTCATCGCACAAGTATCTATCCGACTAGTAAGCATCTTAAAAGCTAAGTCTTGATATCTCTGTGTAAGTGCATCAAGTGTGTGTAAAGCGGCCTAAAACCAGCAGGGAAAATCAGCTCAGACCCATTCTGAGGATACATTTCCAACATAAAGAAGAAACAAGCAGGGCAAAACAGAGAGAAATTCTTCCAAAATGCGTTCAGGGACTGGCATGCAACCAGGATTGACCACATCTACAGCCCCAGCGGCAGAAGACATAAGGCTGGACACTCTTGGGGCTGAGACGATTGGTGAGGTTGGGAAAGCAAATGCAGACCCTTGAAAGGAATCCTGCGTGCTCCCCATTCCATGGGTCCCAACTCTCCAGGTTCAACGCAATCTTCCGACAGCGAAAGCACTCATTGGAAACCCAGCGGATGCTACACCGTGGGATCGGGAAAGCTTTCTGAAACTCACCTCAGTTTTCATCTCCTGGTGCTCGTGTTCTCCATTCAGGCCCCCTTACTAACAATCTCCCCACTTGGAGACTCGGCGCCTTTCCATGCCTCTTTCGTACCGTCTGCAATTTGTCCGCAGGATGAACTGCAAGAGGGGGAACCAATGAGAGACTCGCTGGAGGTGTTTGGTCGGGCACATGTCACTCTCATTTCCCATCACGAAGAAGAATTCACCAGCGGTTCAGCCTGCCACCCCGGATCGACAATAGGGCGTGAAGCCATCCAGCCGTGTTGCGTCCCACTCACAAAAAAGCGACTTGGGAAATGGAGCTCAGGGGCACTGCACTTCCCAAACCTGCAGAGTTCTAAACGATAACTATCGCCCCAAAATATATTGAGGTCAGGCTACGAAGAGGCGCTGAACGCAAGGCAGAACTGCAGGAAACGGATGTCAACGGGTACATCGGAATGGCCCCGATAGCACATGAAAAGCGCCAGAACGTGGACAATGATGCGGTTGGCCAAAAAGGGCGTATGCGTTTTTTCCTGAATATATTCAGGAAAAAACGCATACGCCCTTTTTGGCCAACCAAGCAACCTGGGAGAGCAAATCAGCACTACAAAGAAATCTCTCGGCCCCACCCCCGGGGCAAAAGGGCCAGGCGAAAAAAGTCTAAAAACCAGAAAGGCAGGACAGCCCACGGAGTCAAGGGAGCCTTGTTAAGCTGATGGGCGGGATGTCAATGGCCAACAGCCAATCTTCACAAGTGTATCCTCTTTCCCAAACCATGGAAAACACAGAACCACAGAGCATAGGGCACTTCCACACATGGGCGTTGACCTTGGGAAAATGAAAAAATCAACCAGACACAGGGACCCCAAAGTTGAGGGCTGCTGTCTTGACAAGAACCTCCACTCCGGTACACGTTTCATATCCCAGGAAAGAGCCAAGTGGACAAAGACGAGTGGACAAGTGGACAAAGACAAGTGGACAAGTGGACAAGTGGTGCTACGTAGGTCCAATGGAGTGTCACTCAGCCATGAAATCCACGTCATGAGGCTGGTAGCAGCATCCTGAGTGGATTTAGGTACGATCATCCTCAGTGAAATAAGTCCCACAAAAAAAGAAACTTATGATATCACTTATCGAGGGAATGTAAAAATCGCTCCCCATGCACTGAATCCCCAAACAGAACAGAGTCACGCTTTTAGAAAACACACTTATGCCTGCTTCAGGGGAAAGGTGAGGTGGGGTGACGCATAAAACTCGAGTTTGAAATGAGCACAGATACCCTTCCGAAAACCGAATATGGAATGGACACGACCTACTCCTTGCTCAATCAACTGGACTCACCAGACCCTGTTCATCGCACAAGTATCTATCCGACTAGTAAGCATCTTAAAAGCTAAGTCTTGATATCTCTGTGTAAGTGCATCAAGTGTGTGTAAAGCGGCCTAAAACCAGCAGGGAAAATCAGCTCAGACCCATTCTGAGGATACATTTCCAACATAAAGAAGAAACAAGCAGGGCAAAACAGAGAGAAATTCTTCCAAAATGCGTTCAGGGACTGGCATGCAACCAGGATTGACCACATCTACAGCCCCAGCGGCAGAAGACATAAGGCTGGACACTCTTGGGGCTGAGACGATTGGTGAGGTTGGGAAAGCAAATGCAGACCCTTGAAAGGAATCCTGCGTGCTCCCCATTCCATGGGTCCCAACTCTCCAGGTTCAACGCAATCTTCCGACAGCGAAAGCACTCATTGGAAACCCAGCGGATGCTACACCGTGGGATCGGGAAAGCTTTCTGAAACTCACCTCAGTTTTCATCTCCTGGTGCTCGTGTTCTCCATTCAGGCCCCCTTACTAACAATCTCCCCACTTGGAGACTCGGCGCCTTTCCATGCCTCTTTCGTACCGTCTGCAATTTGTCCGCAGGATGAACTGCAAGAGGGGGAACCAATGAGAGACTCGCTGGAGGTGTTTGGTCGGGCACATGTCACTCTCATTTCCCATCACGAAGAAGAATTCACCAGCGGTTCAGCCTGCCACCCCGGATCGACAATAGGGCGTGAAGCCATGCAGCCGTGTTGCGTCCCACTCACAAAAAAGCGACTTGGGAAATGGAGCTCAGGGGCACTGCACTTCCCAAACCTGCAGAGTTCTAAACGATAACTATCGCCCCAAAATATATTGAGGTCAGGCTACGAAGAGGCGCTGAACGCAAGGCAGAACTGCAGGAAACGGATGTCAACGGGTACATCGGAATGGCCCCGATAGCACATGAAAAGCGCCAGAACGTGGACAATGATGCGGTTGGCCAAAAAGGGCGTATGCGTTTTTTCCTGAATATATTCAGGAAAAAACGCATACGCCCTTTTTGGCCAACCAAGCAACCTGGGAGAGCAAATCAGCACTACAAAGAAATCTCTCGCCCCCCCCCGGGGCAAAAGGGCCAGGCGAAAAAAGTCTAAAAACCAGAAAGGCAGGACAGCCCACGGAGTCAAGGGAGCCTTGTTAAGCTGATGGGCGGGATGTCAATGGCCAACAGCCAATCTTCACAAGTGTATCCTCTTTCCCAAACCATGGAAAACACAGAACCACAGAGCATAGGGCACTTCCACACATGGGCGTTGACCTTGGGAAAATGAAAAAATCAACCAGACACAGGGACCCCAAAGTTGAGGGCTGCTGTCTTGACAAGAACATCCACTCCGGTACACGTTTCATATCCCAGGAAAGAGCCAAGTGGACAAAGACGAGTGGACAAGTGGACAACGACAACTGGACAAGTGGACAAGTGGTGCTACGTAGTTCCAATGGAGTGTCACTCAGCCATGAAATCCACGTCATGAGGCTGGTAGCAGCATCCTGAGTGGATTTAGGTACGATCATCCTCAGTGAAATAAGTCCCACAAAAAAAGAAACTTATGATATCACTTATCGAGGGAATGTAAAAATCGCTCCCCATGCACTGAATCCCCAAACAGAACAGAGTCACGCTTTTAGAAAACACACTTATGCCTGCTTCAGGGGAAAGGTGAGGTGGGGTGACGCATAAAACTCGAGTTTGAAATGAGCACAGATACCCTTCCGAAAACCGAATATGGAATGGACACGACCTACTCCTTGCTCAATCAACTGGACTCACCAGACCCTGTTCATCGCACAAGTATCTATCCGACTAGTAAGCATCTTAAAAGCTAAGTCTTGATATCTCTGTGTAAGTGCATCAAGTGTGTGTAAAGCGGCCTAAAACCAGCAGGGAAAATCAGCTCAGACCCATTCTGAGGATACATTTCCAACATAAAGAAGAAACAAGCAGGGCAAAACAGAGAGAAATTCTTCCAAAATGCGTTCAGGGACTGGCATGCAACCAGGATGGACCACATCTACAGCCCCAGCGGCAGAAGACATAAGGCTGGACACTCTTGGGGCTGAGACGATTGGTGAGGTTGGGAAAGCAAATGCAGACCCTTGAAAGGAATCCTGCGTGCTCCCCATTCCATGGGTCCCAACTCTCCAGGTTCAACGCAATCTTCCGACAGCGAAAGCACTCATTGGAAACCCAGCGGATGCTACACCGTGGGATCGGGAAAGCTTTCTGAAACTCACCTCAGTTTTCATCTCCTGGTGCTCGTGTTCTCCATTCAGGCCCCCTTACTAACAATCTCCCCACTTGGAGACTCGGCGCCTTTCCATGCCTCTTTCGTACCGTCTGCAATTTGTCCGCAGGATGAACTGCAAGAGGGGGAACCAATGAGAGACTCGCTGGAGGTGTTTGGTCGGGCACATGTCACTCTCATTTCCCATCACGAAGAAGAATTCACCAGCGGTTCAGCCTGCCACCCCGGATCGAGAATAGGGCGTGAAGCCATCCAGCCGTGTTGCGTCCCACTCACAAAAAAGCGACTTGGGAAATGGAGCTCAGGGGCACTGCACTTCCCAAACCTGCAGAGTTCTAAACGATAACTATCGCCCCAAAATATATTGAGGTCAGGCTACGAAGAGGCGCTGAACGCAAGGCAGAACTGCAGGAAACGGATGTCAACGGGTACATCGGAATGGCCCCGATAGCACATGAAAAGCGCCAGAACGTGGACAATGATGCGGTTGGCCAAAAAGGGCGTATGCGTTTTTTCCTGAATATATTCAGGAAAAAACGCATACGCCCTTTTTGGCCAACCAAGCAACCTGGGAGAGCAAATCAGCACTACAAAGAAATCTCTCGGCCCCACCCACGGGGCAAAAGGGCCAGGCGAAAAAAGTCTAAAAACCAGAAAGGCAGGACAGCCCACGGAGTCAAGGGAGCCTTGTTAAGCTGATGGGCGGGATGTCAATGGCCAACAGCCAATCTTCACAAGTGTATCCTCTTTCCCAAACCATGGAAAACACAGAACCACAGAGCATAGGGCACTTCCACACATGGGCGTTGACCTTGGGAAAATGAAAAAATCAACCAGACACAGGGACCCCAAAGTTGAGGGCTGCTGTCTTGACAAGAACCTCCACTCCGGTACACGTTTCATATCCCAGGAAAGAGCCAAGTGGACAAAGACGAGTGGACAAGTGGACAAAGACAAGTGGACAAGTGGACAAGTGGTGCTACGTAGGTCCAATGGAGTGTCACTCAGCCATGAAATCCACGTCATGAGGCTGGTAGCAGCATCCTGAGTGGATTTAGGTACGATCATCCTCAGTGAAATAAGTCCCACAAAAAAAGAAACTTATGATATCACTTATCGAGGGAATGTAAAAATCGCTCCCCATGCACTGAATCCCCAAACAGAACAGAGTCACGCTTTTAGAAAACACACTTATGCCTGCTTCAGGGGAAAGGTGAGGTGGGGTGACGCATAAAACTCGAGTTTGAAATGAGCACAGATACCCTTCCGAAAACCGAATATGGAATGGACACGACCTACTCCTTGCTCAATCAACTGGACTCACCAGACCCTGTTCATCGCACAAGTATCTATCCGACTAGTAAGCATCTTAAAAGCTAAGTCTTGATATCTCTGTGTAAGTGCATCAAGTGTGTGTAAAGCGGCCTAAAACCAGCAGGGAAAATCAGCTCAGACCCATTCTGAGGATACATTTCCAACATAAAGAAGAAACAAGCAGGGCAAAACAGAGAGAAATTCTTCCAAAATGCGTTCAGGGACTGGCATGCAACCAGGATTGACCACATCTACAGCCCCAGCGGCAGAAGACATAAGGCTGGACACTCTTGGGGCTGAGACGATTGGTGAGGTTGGGAAAGCAAATGCAGACCCTTGAAAGGAATCCTGCGTGCTCCCCATTCCATGGGTCCCAACTCTCCAGGTTCAACGCAATCTTCCGACAGCGAAAGCACTCATTGGAAACCCAGCGGATGCTACACCGTGGGATCGGGAAAGCTTTCTGAAACTCACCTCAGTTTTCATCTCCTGGTGCTCGTGTTCTCCATTCAGGCCCCCTTACTAACAATCTCCCCACTTGGAGACTCGGCGCCTTTCCATGCCTCTTTCGTACCGTCTGCAATTTGTCCGCAGGATGAACTGCAAGAGGGGGAACCAATGAGAGACTCGCTGGAGGTGTTTGGTCGGGCACATGTCACTCTCATTTCCCATCACGAAGAAGAATTCACCAGCGGTTCAGCCTGCCACCCCGGATCGACAATAGGGCGTGAAGCCATCCAGCCGTGTTGCGTCCCACTCACAAAAAAGCGACTTGGGAAATGGAGCTCAGGGGCACTGCACTTCCCAAACCTGCAGAGTTCTAAACGATAACTATCGCCCCAAAATATATTGAGGTCAGGCTACGAAGAGGCGCTGAACGCAAGGCAGAACTGCAGGAAACGGATGTCAACGGGTACATCGGAATGGCCCCGATAGCACATGAAAAGCGCCAGAACGTGGACAATGATGCGGTTGGCCAAAAAGGGCGTATGCGTTTTTTCCTGAATATATTCAGGAAAAAACGCATACGCCCTTTTTGGCCAACCAAGCAACCTGGGAGAGCAAATCAGCACTACAAAGAAATCTCTCGGCCCCACCCCCGGGGCAAAAGGGCCAGGCGAAAAAAGTCTAAAAACCAGAAAGGCAGGACAGCCCACGGAGTCAAGGGAGCCTTGTTAAGCTGATGGGCGGGATGTCAATGGCCAACAGCCAATCTTCACAAGTGTATCCTCTTTCCCAAACCATGGAAAACACAGAACCACAGAGCATAGGGCACTTCCACACATGGGCGTTGACCTTGGGAAAATGAAAAAATCAACCAGACACAGGGACCCCAAAGTTGAGGGCTGCTGTCTTGACAAGAACCTCCACTCCGGTACACGTTTCATATCCCAGGAAAGAGCCAAGTGGACAAAGACGAGTGGACAAGTGGACAAAGACAAGTGGACAAGTGGACAAGTGGTGCTACGTAGGTCCAATGGAGTGTCACTCAGCCATGAAATCCACGTCATGAGGCTGGTAGCAGCATCCTGAGTGGATTTAGGTACGATCATCCTCAGTGAAATAAGTCCCACAAAAAAAGAAACTTATGATATCACTTATCGAGGGAATGTAAAAATCGCTCCCCATGCACTGAATCCCCAAACAGAACAGAGTCACGCTTTTAGAAAACACACTTATGCCTGCTTCAGGGGAAAGGTGAGGTGGGGTGACGCATAAAACTCGAGTTTGAAATGAGCACAGATACCCTTCCGAAAACCGAATATGGAATGGACACGACCTACTCCTTGCTCAATCAACTGGACTCACCAGACCCTGTTCATCGCACAAGTATCTATCCGACTAGTAAGCATCTTAAAAGCTAAGTCTTGATATCTCTGTGTAAGTGCATCAAGTGTGTGTAAAGCGGCCTAAAACCAGCAGGGAAAATCAGCTCAGACCCATTCTGAGGATACATTTCCAACATAAAGAAGAAACAAGCAGGGCAAAACAGAGAGAAATTCTTCCAAAATGCGTTCAGGGACTGGCATGCAACCAGGATTGACCACATCTACAGCCCCAGCGGCAGAAGACATAAGGCTGGACACTCTTGGGGCTGAGACGATTGGTGAGGTTGGGAAAGCAAATGCAGACCCTTGAAAGGAATCCTGCGTGCTCCCCATTCCATGGGTCCCAACTCTCCAGGTTCAACGCAATCTTCCGACAGCGAAAGCACTCATTGGAAACCCAGCGGATGCTACACCGTGGGATCGGGAAAGCTTTCTGAAACTCACCTCAGTTTTCATCTCCTGGTGCTCGTGTTCTCCATTCAGGCCCCCTTACTAACAATCTCCCCACTTGGAGACTCGGCGCCTTTCCATGCCTCTTTCGTACCGTCTGCAATTTGTCCGCAGGATGAACTGCAAGAGGGGGAACCAATGAGAGACTCGCTGGAGGTGTTTGGTCGGGCACATGTCACTCTCATTTCCCATCACGAAGAAGAATTCACCAGCGGTTCAGCCTGCCACCCCGGATCGACAATAGGGCGTGAAGCCATCCAGCCGTGTTGCGTCCCACTCACAAAAAAGCGACTTGGGAAATGGAGCTCAGGGGCACTGCACTTCCCAAACCTGCAGAGTTCTAAACGATAACTATCGCCCCAAAATATATTGAGGTCAGGCTACGAAGAGGCGCTGAACGCAAGGCAGAACTGCAGGAAACGGATGTCAACGGGTACATCGGAATGGCCCCGATAGCACATGAAAAGCGCCAGAACGTGGACAATGATGCGGTTGGCCAAAAAGGGCGTATGCGTTTTTTCCTGAATATATTCAGGAAAAAACGCATACGCCCTTTTTGGCCAACCAAGCAACCTGGGAGAGCAAATCAGCACTACAAAGAAATCTCTCGCCCCCCCCCCCCGGGGCAAAAGGGCCAGGCGAAAAAAGTCTAAAAACCAGAAAGGCAGGACAGCCCACGGAGTCAAGGGAGCCTTGTTAAGCTGATGGGCGGGATGTCAATGGCCAACAGCCAATCTTCACAAGTGTATCCTCTTTCCCAAACCATGGAAAACACAGAACCACAGAGCATAGGGCACTTCCACACATGGGCGTTGACCTTGGGAAAATGAAAAAATCAACCAGACACAGGGACCCCAAAGTTGAGGGCTGCTGTCTTGACAAGAACCTCCACTCCGGTACACGTTTCATATCCCAGGAAAGAGCCAAGTGGACAAAGACGAGTGGACAAGTGGACAACGACAACTGGACAAGTGGACAAGTGGTGCTACGTAGTTCCAATGGAGTGTCACTCAGCCATGAAATCCACGTCATGAGGCTGGTAGCAGCATCCTGAGTGGATTTAGGTACGATCATCCTCAGTGAAATAAGTCCCACAAAAAAAGAAACTTATGATATCACTTATCGAGGGAATGTAAAAATCGCTCCCCATGCACTGAATCCCCAAACAGAACAGAGTCACGCTTTTAGAAAACACACTTATGCCTGCTTCAGGGGAAAGGTGAGGTGGGGTGACGCATAAAACTCGAGTTCGAAATGAGCACAGATACCCTTCCGAAAACCGAATATGGAATGGACACGACCTACTCCTTGCTCAATCAACTGGACTCACCAGACCCTGTTCATCGCACAAGTATCTATCCGACTAGTAAGCATCTTAAAAGCTAAGTCTTGATATCTCTGTGTAAGTGCATCAAGTGTGTGTAAAGCGGCCTAAAACCAGCAGGGAAAATCAGCTCAGACCCATTCTGAGGATACATTTCCAACATAAAGAAGAAACAAGCAGGGCAAAACAGAGAGAAATTCTTCCAAAATGCGTTCAGGGACTGGCATGCAACCAGGATTGACCACATCTACAGCCCCAGCGGCAGAAGACATAAGGCTGGACACTCTTGGGGCTGAGACGATTGGTGAGGTTGGGAAAGCAAATGCAGACCCTTGAAAGGAATCCTGCGTGCTCCCCATTCCATGGGTCCCAACTCTCCAGGTTCAACGCAATCTTCCGACAGCGAAAGCACTCATTGGAAACCCAGCGGTTGCTACACCGTGGGATCGGGAAAGCTTTCTGAAACTCACCTCAGTTTTCATCTCCTGGTGCTCGTGTTCTCCATTCAGGCCCCCTTACTAACAATCTCCCCACTTGGAGACTCGGCGCCTTTCCATGCCTCTTTCGTACCGTCTGCAATTTGTCCGCAGGATGAACTGCAAGAGGGGGAACCAATGAGAGACTCGCTGGAGGTGTTTGGTCGGGCACATGTCACTCTCATTTCCCATCACGAAGAAGAATTCACCAGCGGTTCAGCCTGCCACCCCGGATCGACAATAGGGCGTGAAGCCATCCAGCCGTGTTGCGTCCCACTCACAAAAAAGCGACTTGGGAAATGGAGCTCAGGGGCACTGCACTTCCCAAACCTGCAGAGTTCTAAACGATAACTATCGCCCCAAAATATATTGAGGTCAGGCTACGAAGAGGCGCTGAACGCAAGGCAGAACTGCAGGAAACGGATGTCAACGGGTACATCGGAATGGCCCCGATAGCACATGAAAAGCGCCAGAACGTGGACAATGATGCGGTTGGCCAAAAAGGGCGTATGCGTTTTTTCCTGAATATATTCAGGAAAAAACGCATACGCCCTTTTTGGCCAACCAAGCAACCTGGGAGAGCAAATCAGCACTACAAATAAATCTCTCGCCCCCCCCCGGGGCAAAAGGGCCAGGCGAAAAAAGTCTAAAAACCAGAAAGGCAGGACAGCCCACGGAGTCAAGGGAGCCTTGTTAAGCTGATGGGCGGGATGTCAATGGCCAACAGCCAATCTTCACAAGTGTATCCTCTTTCCCAAACCATGTAAAACACAGAACCACAGAGCATAGGGCACTTCCACACATGGGCGTTGACCTTGGGAAAATGAAAAAATCAACCAGACACAGGGACCCCAAAGTTGAGGGCTGCTGTCTTGACAAGAACCTCCACTCCGGTACACGTTTCATATCCCAGGAAAGAGCCAAGTGGACAAAGACGAGTGGACAAGTGGACAAAGACAAGTGGACAAGTGCAGAAGTGGTGCTACTTAGGTCCAATGGAGTGTCACTCAGCCATGAAATCCACGTCATGAGGCTGGTAGCAGCATCCTGAGTGGATTTAGGTACGATCATCCTCAGTGAAATAAGTCCCACAAAAAAAGAAACTTATGATATCACTTATCGAGGGAATGTAAAAATCGCTCCCCATGCACTGAATCCCCAAACAGAACAGAGTCACGCTTTTAGAAAACACACTTATGCCTGCTTCAGGGGAAAGGTGAGGTGGGGTGACGCATAAAACTCGAGTTTGAAATGAGCACAGATACCCTTCCGAAAACCGAATATGGAATGGACACGACCTACTCCTTGCTC
This sequence comes from Kogia breviceps, assembly GCF_026419965.1. Taxonomy (NCBI): domain Eukaryota; kingdom Metazoa; phylum Chordata; class Mammalia; order Artiodactyla; family Physeteridae; genus Kogia; species Kogia breviceps. The sequence goes on along the minus strand of NW_026712105.1, from coordinate 718,463 downwards.
AATCAACTGGACTCACCAGACCCTGTTCATCGCACAAGTATCTATCCGACTAGTAAGCATCTTAAAAGCTAAGTCTTGATATCTCTGTGTAAGTGCATCAAGTGTGTGTAAAGCGGCCTAAAACCAGCAGGGAAAATCAGCTCAGACCCATTCTGAGGATACATTTCCAACATAAAGAAGAAACAAGCAGGGCAAAACAGAGAGAAATTCTTCCAAAATGCGTTCAGGGACTGGCATGCAACCAGGATTGACCACATCTACAGCCCCAGCGGCAGAAGACATAAGGCTGGACACTCTTGGGGCTGAGACGATTGGTGAGGTTGGGAAAGCAAATGCAGACCCTTGAAAGGAATCCTGCGTGCTCCCCATTCCATGGGTCCCAACTCTCCAGGTTCAACGCAATCTTCCGACAGCGAAAGCACTCATTGGAAACCCAGCGGTTGCTACACCGTGGGATCGGGAAAGCTTTCTGAAACTCACCTCAGTTTTCATCTCCTGGTGCTCGTGTTCTCCATTCAGGCCCCCTTACTAACAATCTCCCCACTTGGAGACTCGGCGCCTTTCCATGCCTCTTTCGTACCGTCTGCAATTTGTCCGCAGGATGAACTGCAAGAGGGGGAACCAATGAGAGACTCGCTGGAGGTGTTTGGTCGGGCACATGTCACTCTCATTTCCCATCACGAAGAAGAATTCACCAGCGGTTCAGCCTGCCACCCCGGATCGACAATAGGGCGTGAAGCCATCCAGCCGTGTTGCGTCCCACTCACAAAAAAGCGACTTGGGAAATGGAGCTCAGGGGCACTGCACTTCCCAAACCTGCAGAGTTCTAAACGATAACTATCGCCCCAAAATATATTGAGGTCAGGCTACGAAGAGGCGCTGAACGCAAGGCAGAACTGCAGGAAACGGATGTCAACGGGTACATCGGAATGGCCCCGATAGCACATGAAAAGCGCCAGAACGTGGACAATGATGCGGTTGGCCAAAAAGGGCGTATGCGTTTTTTCCTGAATATATTCAGGAAAAAACGCATACGCCCTTTTTGGCCAACCAAGCAACCTGGGAGAGCAAATCAGCACTACAAAGAAATCTCTCGCCCCCCCCCGGGGCAAAAGGGCCAGGCGAAAAAAGTCTAAAAACCAGAAAGGCAGGACAGCCCACGGAGTCAAGGGAGCCTTGTTAAGCTGATGGGCGGGATGTCAATGGCCAACAGCCAATCTTCACAAGTGTATCCTCTTTCCCAAACCATGTAAAACACAGAACCACAGAGCATAGGGCACTTCCACACATGGGCGTTGACCTTGGGAAAATGAAAAAATCAACCAGACACAGGGACCCCAAAGTTGAGGGCTGCTGTCTTGACAAGAACCTCCACTCCGGTACACGTTTCATATCCCAGGAAAGAGCCAAGTGGACAAAGACGAGTGGACAAGTGGACAAAGACAAGTGGACAAGTGGACAAGTGGTGCTACGTAGGTCCAATGGAGTGTCACTCAGCCATGAAATCCACGTCATGAGGCTGGTAGCAGCATCCTGAGTGGATTTAGGTACGATCATCCTCAGTGAAATAAGTCCCACAAAAAAAGAAACTTATGATATCACTTATCGAGGGAATGTAAAAATCGCTCCCCATGCACTGAATCCCCAAACAGAACAGAGTCACGCTTTTAGAAAACACACTTATGCCTGCTTCAGGGGAAAGGTGAGGTGGGGTGACGCATAAAACTCGAGTTTGAAATGAGCACAGATACCCTTCCGAAAACCGAATATGGAATGGACACGACCTACTCCTTGCTCAATCAACTGGACTCACCAGACCCTGTTCATCGCACAAGTATCTATCCGACTAGTAAGCATCTTAAAAGCTAAGTCTTGATATCTCTGTGTAAGTGCATCAAGTGTGTGTAAAGCGGCCTAAAACCAGCAGGGAAAATCAGCTCAGACCCATTCTGAGGATACATTTCCAACATAAAGAAGAAACAAGCAGGGCAAAACAGAGAGAAATTCTTCCAAAATGCGTTCAGGGACTGTCATGCAACCAGGATTGACCACATCTACAGCCCCAGCGGCAGAAGACATAAGGCTGGACACTCTTGGGGCTGAGACGATTGGTGAGGTTGGGAAAGCAAATGCAGACCCTTGAAAGGAATCCTGCGTGCTCCCCATTCCATGGGTCCCAACTCTCCAGGTTCAACGCAATCTTCCGACAGCGAAAGCACTCATTGGAAACCCAGCGGATGCTACACCGTGGGATCGGGAAAGCTTTCTGAAACTCACCTCAGTTTTCATCTCCTGGTGCTCGTGTTCTCCATTCAGGCCCCCTTACTAACAATCTCCCCACTTGGAGACTCGGCGCCTTTCCATGCCTCTTTCGTGCCGTCTGCAATTTGTCCGCAGGATGAACTGCAAGAGGGGGAACCAATGAGAGACTCGCTGGAGGTGTTTGGTCGGGCACATGTCACTCTCATTTCCCATCACGAAGAAGAATTCACCAGCGGTTCAGCCTGCCACCCCGGATCGACAATAGGGCGTGAAGCCATCCAGCCGTGTTGCGTCCCACTCACAAAAAAGCGACTTGGGAAATGGAGCTCAGGGGCACTGCACTTCCCAAACCTGCAGAGTTCTAAACGATAACTATCGCCCCAAAATATATTGAGGTCAGGCTACGAAGAGGCGCTGAACGCAAGGCAGAACTGCAGGAAACGGATGTCAACGGGTACATCGGAATGGCCCCGATAGCACATGAAAAGCGCCAGAACGTGGACAATGATGCGGTTGGCCAAAAAGGGCGTATGCGTTTTTTCCTGAATATATTCAGGAAAAAACGCATACGCCCTTTTTGGCCAACCAAGCAACCTGGGAGAGCAAATCAGCACTACAAAGAAATCTCTCGCCCCCCCCCGGGGCAAAAGGGCCAGGCGAAAAAAGTCTAAAAACCAGAAAGGCAGGACAGCCCACGGAGTCAAGGGAGCCTTGTTAAGCTGATGGGCGGGATGTCAATGGCCAACAGCCAATCTTCACAAGTGTATCCTCTTTCCCAAACCATGTAAAACACAGAACCACAGAGCATAGGGCACTTCCACACATGGGCGTTGACCTTGGGAAAATGAAAAAATCAACCAGACACAGGGACCCCAAAGTTGAGGGCTGCTGTCTTGACAAGAACCTCCACTCCGGTACACGTTTCATATCCCAGGAAAGAGCCAAGTGGACAAAGACGAGTGGACAAGTGGACAAAGACAAGTGGACAAGTGGACAAGTGGTGCTACGTAGGTCCAATGGAGTGTCACTCAGCCATGAAATCCACGTCATGAGGCTGGTAGCAGCATCCTGAGTGGATTTAGGTACGATCATCCTCAGTGAAATAAGTCCCACAAAAAAAGAAACTTATGATATCACTTATCGAGGGAATGTAAAAATCGCTCCCCATGCACTGAATCCCCAAACAGAACAGAGTCACGCTTTTAGAAAACACACTTATGCCTGCTTCAGGGGAAAGGTGAGGTGGGGTGACGCATAAAACTCGAGTTTGAAATGAGCACAGATACCCTTCCGAAAACCGAATATGGAATGGACACGACCTACTCCTTGCTCAATCAACTGGACTCACCAGACCCTGTTCATCGCACAAGTATCTATCCGACTAGTAAGCATCTTAAAAGCTAAGTCTTGATATCTCTGTGTAAGTGCATCAAGTGTGTGTAAAGCGGCCTAAAACCAGCAGGGAAAATCAGCTCAGACCCATTCTGAGGATACATTTCCAACATAAAGAAGAAACAAGCAGGGCAAAACAGAGAGAAATTCTTCCAAAATGCGTTCAGGGACTGTCATGCAACCAGGATTGACCACATCTACAGCCCCAGCGGCAGAAGACATAAGGCTGGACACTCTTGGGGCTGAGACGATTGGTGAGGTTGGGAAAGCAAATGCAGACCCTTGAAAGGAATCCTGCGTGCTCCCCATTCCATGGGTCCCAACTCTCCAGGTTCAACGCAATCTTCCGACAGCGAAAGCACTCATTGGAAACCCAGCGGATGCTACACCGTGGGATCGGGAAAGCTTTCTGAAACTCACCTCAGTTTTCATCTCCTGGTGCTCGTGTTCTCCATTCAGGCCCCCTTACTAACAATCTCCCCACTTGGAGACTCGGCGCCTTTCCATGCCTCTTTCGTGCCGTCTGCAATTTGTCCGCAGGATGAACTGCAAGAGGGGGAACCAATGAGAGACTCGCTGGAGGTGTTTGGTCGGGCACATGTCACTCTCATTTCCCATCACGAAGAAGAATTCACCAGCGGTTCAGCCTGCCACCCCGGATCGACAATAGGGCGTGAAGCCATCCAGCCGTGTTGCGTCCCACTCACAAAAAAGCGACTTGGGAAATGGAGCTCAGGGGCACTGCACTTCCCAAACCTGCAGAGTTCTAAACGATAACTATCGCCCCAAAATATATTGAGGTCAGGCTACGAAGAGGCGCTGAACGCAAGGCAGAACTGCAGGAAACGGATGTCAACGGGTACATCGGAATGGCCCCGATAGCACATGAAAAGCGCCAGAACGTGGACAATGATGCGGTTGGCCAAAAAGGGCGTATGCGTTTTTTCCTGAATATATTCAGGAAAAAACGCATACGCCCTTTTTGGCCAACCAAGCAACCTGGGAGAGCAAATCAGCACTACAAAGAAATCTCTCGACCCCCCCCCCACCGGGGCAAAAGGGCCAGGCGAAAAAAGTCTAAAAACCAGAAAGGCAGGACAGCCCACGGAGTCAAGGGAGCCTTGTTAAGCTGATGGGCGGGATGTCAATGGCCAACAGCCAATCTTCACAAGTGTATCCTCTTTCCCAAACCATGGAAAACACAGAACCACAGAGCATAGGGCACTTCCACACATGGGCGTTGACCTTGGGAAAATGAAAAAATCAACCAGACACAGGGACCCCAAAGTTGAGGGCTGCTGTCTTGACAAGAACCTCCACTCCGGTACACGTTTCATATCCCAGGAAAGAGCCAAGTGGACAAAGACGAGTGGACAAGTGGACAAAGACAAGTGGACAAGTGGACAAGTGGTGCTACGTAGGTCCAATGGAGTGTCACTCAGCCATGAAATCCACGTCATGAGGCTGGTAGCAGCATCCTGAGTGGATTTAGGTACGATCATCCTCAGTGAAATAAGTCCCACAAAAAAAGAAACTTATGATATCACTTATCGAGGGAATGTAAAAATCGCTCCCCATGCACTGAATCCCCAAACAGAACAGAGTCACGCTTTTAGAAAACACACTTATGCCTGCTTCAGGGGAAAGGTGAGGTGGGGTGACGCATAAAACTCGAGTTTGAAATGAGCACAGATACCCTTCCGAAAACCGAATATGGAATGGACACGACCTACTCCTTGCTCAATCAACTGGACTCACCAGACCCTGTTCATCGCACAAGTATCTATCCGACTAGTAAGCATCTTAAAAGCTAAGTCTTGATATCTCTGTGTAAGTGCATCAAGTGTGTGTAAAGCGGCCTAAAACCAGCAGGGAAAATCAGCTCAGACCCATTCTGAGGATACATTTCCAACATAAAGAAGAAACAAGCAGGGCAAAACAGAGAGAAATTCTTCCAAAATGCGTTCAGGGACTGGCATGCAACCAGGATTGACCACATCTACAGCCCCAGCGGCAGAAGACATAAGGCTGGACACTCTTGGGGCTGAGACGATTGGTGAGGTTGGGAAAGCAAATGCAGACCCTTGAAAGGAATCCTGCGTGCTCCCCATTCCATGGGTCCCAACTCTCCAGGTTCAACGCAATCTTCCGACAGCGAAAGCACTCATTGGAAACCCAGCGGTTGCTACACCGTGGGATCGGGAAAGCTTTCTGAAACTCACCTCAGTTTTCATCTCCTGGTGCTCGTGTTCTCCATTCAGGCCCCCTTACTAACAATCTCCCCACTTGGAGACTCGGCGCCTTTCCATGCCTCTTTCGTACCGTCTGCAATTTGTCCGCAGGATGAACTGCAAGAGGGGGAACCAATGAGAGACTCGCTGGAGGTGTTTGGTCGGGCACATGTCACTCTCATTTCCCATCACGAAGAAGAATTCACCAGCGGTTCAGCCTGCCACCCCGGATCGACAATAGGGCGTGAAGCCATCCAGCCGTGTTGCGTCCCACTCACAAAAAAGCGACTTGGGAAATGGAGCTCAGGGGCACTGCACTTCCCAAACCTGCAGAGTTCTAAACGATAACTATCGCCCCAAAATATATTGAGGTCAGGCTACGAAGAGGCGCTGAACGCAAGGCAGAACTGCAGGAAACGGATGTCAACGGGTACATCGGAATGGCCCCGATAGCACATGAAAAGCGCCAGAACGTGGACAATGATGCGGTTGGCCAAAAAGGGCGTATGCGTTTTTTCCTGAATATATTCAGGAAAAAACGCATACGCCCTTTTTGGCCAACCAAGCAACCTCTGAGAGCAAATCAGCACTACAAAGAAATCTCTCGCCCCCCCCCCCCGGGGCAAAAGGGCCAGGCGAAAAAAGTCTAAAAACCAGAAAGGCAGGACAGCCCACGGAGTCAAGGGAGCCTTGTTAAGCTGATGGGCGGGATGTCAATGGCCAACAGCCAATCTTCACAAGTGTATCCTCTTTCCCAAACCATGGAAAACACAGAACCACAGAGCATAGGGCACTTCCACACATGGGCGTTGACCTTGGGAAAATGAAAAAATCAACCAGACACAGGGACCCCAAAGTTGAGGGCTGCTGTCTTGACAAGAACCTCCACTCCGGTACACGTTTCATATCCCAGGAAAGAGCCAAGTGGACAAAGACGAGTGGACAAGTGGACAAAGACAAGTGGACAAGTGCAGAAGTGGTGCTACGTAGGTCCAATGGAGTGTCACTCAGCCATGAAATCCACGTCATGAGGCTGGTAGCAGCATCCTGAGTGGATTTAGGTACGATCATCCTCAGTGAAATAAGTCCCACAAAAAAAGAAACTTATGATATCACTTATCGAGGGAATGTAAAAATCGCTCCCCATGCACTGAATCCCCAAACAGAACAGAGTCACGCTTTTAGAAAACACACTTATGCCTGCTTCAGGGGAAAGGTGAGGTGGGGTGACGCATAAAACTCGAGTTTGAAATGAGCACAGATACCCTTCCGAAAACCGAATATGGAATGGACACGACCTACTCCTTGCTCAATCAACTGGACTCACCAGACCCTGTTCATCGCACAAGTATCTATCCGACTAGTAAGCATCTTAAAAGCTAAGTCTTGATATCTCTGTGTAAGTGCATCAAGTGTGTGTAAAGCGGCCTAAAACCAGCAGGGAAAATCAGCTCAGACCCATTCTGAGGATACATTTCCAACATAAAGAAGAAACAAGCAGGGCAAAACAGAGAGAAATTCTTCCAAAATGCGTTCAGGGACTGGCATGCAACCAGGATTGACCACATCTACAGCCCCAGCGGCAGAAGACATAAGTCTGGACACTCTTGGGGCTGAGACGATTGGTGAGGTTGGGAAAGCAAATGCAGACCCTTGAAAGGAATCCTGCGTGCTCCCCATTCCATGGGTCCCAACTCTCCAGGTTCAACGCAATCTTCCGACAGCGAAAGCACTCATTGGAAACCCAGCGGATGCTACACCGTGGGATCGGGAAAGCTTTCTGAAACTCACCTCAGTTTTCATCTCCTGGTGCTCGTGTTCTCCATTGAGGCCCCCTTACTAACAATCTCCCCACTTGGAGACTCGGCGCCTTTCCATGCCTCTTTCGTACCGTCTGCAATTTGTCCGCAGGATGAACTGCAAGAGGGGGAACCAATGAGAGACTCGCTGGAGGTGTTTGGTCGGGCACATGTCACTCTCATTTCCCATCACGAAGAAGAATTCACCAGCGGTTCAGCCTGCCACCCCGGATCGACAATAGGGCGTGAAGCCATCCAGCCGTGTTGCGTCCCACTCACAAAAAAGCGACTTGGGAAATGGAGCTCAGGGGCACTGCACTTCCCAAACCTGCAGAGTTCTAAACGATAACTATCGCCCCAAAATATATTGAGGTCAGGCTACGAAGAGGCGCTGAACGCAAGGCAGAACTGCAGGAAACGGATGTCAACGGGTACATCGGAATGGCCCCGATAGCACATGAAAAGCGCCAGAACGTGGACAATGATGCGGTTGGCCAAAAAGGGCGTATGCGTTTTTTCCTGAATATATTCAGGAAAAAACGCATACGCCCTTTTTGGCCAACCAAGCAACCTGGGAGAGCAAATCAGCACTACAAAGAAATCTCTCGGCCCCCCCCCCCGGGGCAAAAGGGCCAGGCGAAAAAAGTCTAAAAACCAGAAAGGCAGGACAGGCCACGGAGTCAAGGGAGCCTTGTTAAGCTGATGGGCGGGATGTCAATGGCCAACAGCCAATCTTCACAAGTGTATCCTCTTTCCCAAACCATGGAAAACACAGAACCACAGAGCATAGGGCACTTCCACACATGGGCGTTGACCTTGGGAAAATGAAAAAATCAACCAGACACAGGGACCCCAAAGTTGAGGGCTGCTGTCTTGACAAGAACCTCCACTCCGGTACACGTTTCATATCCCAGGAAAGAGCCAAGTGGACAAAGACGAGTGGACAAGTGGACAAAGACAAGTGGACAAGTGGACAAGTGGTGCTACGTAGGTCCAATGGAGTGTCACTCAGCCATGAAATCCACGTCATGAGGCTGGTAGCAGCATCCTGAGTGGATTTAGGTACGATCATCCTCAGTGAAATAAGTCCCACAAAAAAAGAAACTTATGATATCACTTATCGAGGGAATGTAAAAATCGCTCCCCATGCACTGAATCCCCAAACAGAACAGAGTCACGCTTTTAGAAAACACACTTATGCCTGCTTCAGGGGAAAGGTGAGGTGGGGTGACGCATAAAACTCGAGTTTGAAATGAGCACAGATACCCTTCCGAAAACCGAATATGGAATGGACACGACCTACTCCTTGCTCAATCAACTGGACTCACCAGACCCTGTTCATCGCACAAGTATCTATCCGACTAGTAAGCATCTTAAAAGCTAAGTCTTGATATCTCTGTGTAAGTGCATCAAGTGTGTGTAAAGCGGCCTAAAACCAGCAGGGAAAATCAGCTCAGACCCATTCTGAGGATACATTTCCAACATAAAGAAGAAACAAGCAGGGCAAAACAGAGAGAAATTCTTCCAAAATGCGTTCAGGGACTGGCATGCAACCAGGATTGACCACATCTACAGCCCCAGCGGCAGAAGACATAAGGCTGGACACTCTTGGGGCTGAGACGATTGGTGAGGTTGGGAAAGCAAATGCAGACCCTTGAAAGGAATCCTGCGTGCTCCCCATTCCATGGGTCCCAACTCTCCAGGTTCAACGCAATCTTCCGACAGCGAAAGCACTCATTGGAAACCCAGCGGATGCTACACCGTGGGATCGGGAAAGCTTTCTGAAACTCACCTCAGTTTTCATCTCCTGGTGCTCGTGTTCTCCATTCAGGCCCCCTTACTAACAATCTCCCCACTTGGAGACTCGGCGCCTTTCCATGCCTCTTTCGTACCGTCTGCAATTTGTCCGCAGGATGAACTGCAAGAGGGGGAACCAATGAGAGACTCGCTGGAGGTGTTTGGTCGGGCACATGTCACTCTCATTTCCCATCACGAAGAAGAATTCACCAGCGGTTCAGCCTGCCACCCCGGATCGACAATAGGGCGTGAAGCCATCCAGCCGTGTTGCGTCCCACTCACAAAAAAGCGACTTGGGAAATGGAGCTCAGGGGCACTGCACTTCCCAAACCTGCAGAGTTCTAAACGATAACTATCGCCCCAAAATATATTGAGGTCAGGCTACGAAGAGGCGCTGAACGCAAGGCAGAACTGCAGGAAACGGATGTCAACGGGTACATCGGAATGGCCCCGATAGCACATGAAAAGCGCCAGAACGTGGACAATGATGCGGTTGGCCAAAAAGGGCGTATGCGTTTTTTCCTGAATATATTCAGGAAAAAACGCATACGCCCTTTTTGGCCAACCAAGCAACCTCTGAGAGCAAATCAGCACTACAAAGAAATCTCTCGCCCCCCCCCCCCGGGGCAAAAGGGCCAGGCGAAAAAAGTCTAAAAACCAGAAAGGCAGGACAGCCCACGGAGTCAAGGGAGCCTTGTTAAGCTGATGGGCGGGATGTCAATGGCCAACAGCCAATCTTCACAAGTGTATCCTCTTTCCCAAACCATGGAAAACACAGAACCACAGAGCATAGGGCACTTCCACACATGGGCGTTGACCTTGGGAAAATGAAAAAATCAACCAGACACAGGGACCCCAAAGTTGAGGGCTGCTGTCTTGACAAGAACCTCCACTCCGGTACACGTTTCATATCCCAGGAAAGAGCCAAGTGGACAAAGACGAGTGGACAAGTGGACAAAGACAAGTGGACAAGTGCAGAAGTGGTGCTACGTAGGTCCAATGGAGTGTCACTCAGCCATGAAATCCACGTCATGAGGCTGGTAGCAGCATCCTGAGTGGATTTAGGTACGATCATCCTCAGTGAAATAAGTCCCACAAAAAAAGAAACTTATGATATCACTTATCGAGGGAATGTAAAAATCGCTCCCCATGCACTGAATCCCCAAACAGAACAGAGTCACGCTTTTAGAAAACACACTTATGCCTGCTTCAGGGGAAAGGTGAGGTGGGGTGACGCATAAAACTCGAGTTTGAAATGAGCACAGATACCCTTCCGAAAACCGAATATGGAATGGACACGACCTACTCCTTGCTCAATCAACTGGACTCACCAGACCCTGTTCATCGCACAAGTATCTATCCGACTAGTAAGCATCTTAAAAGCTAAGTCTTGATATCTCTGTGTAAGTGCATCAAGTGTGTGTAAAGCGGCCTAAAACCAGCAGGGAAAATCAGCTCAGACCCATTCTGAGGATACATTTCCAACATAAAGAAGAAACAAGCAGGGCAAAACAGAGAGAAATTCTTCCAAAATGCGTTCAGGGACTGGCATGCAACCAGGATTGACCACATCTACAGCCCCAGCGGCAGAAGACATAAGTCTGGACACTCTTGGGGCTGAGACGATTGGTGAGGTTGGGAAAGCAAATGCAGACCCTTGAAAGGAATCCTGCGTGCTCCCCATTCCATGGGTCCCAACTCTCCAGGTTCAACGCAATCTTCCGACAGCGAAAGCACTCATTGGAAACCCAGCGGATGCTACACCGTGGGATCGGGAAAGCTTTCTGAAACTCACCTCAGTTTTCATCTCCTGGTGCTCGTGTTCTCCATTGAGGCCCCCTTACTAACAATCTCCCCACTTGGAGACTCGGCGCCTTTCCATGCCTCTTTCGTACCGTCTGCAATTTGTCCGCAGGATGAACTGCAAGAGGGGGAACCAATGAGAGACTCGCTGGAGGTGTTTGGTCGGGCACATGTCACTCTCATTTCCCATCACGAAGAAGAATTCACCAGCGGTTCAGCCTGCCACCCCGGATCGACAATAGGGCGTGAAGCCATCCAGCCGTGTTGCGTCCCACTCACAAAAAAGCGACTTGGGAAATGGAGCTCAGGGGCACTGCACTTCCCAAACCTGCAGAGTTCTAAACGATAACTATCGCCCCAAAATATATTGAGGTCAGGCTACGAAGAGGCGCTGAACGCAAGGCAGAACTGCAGGAAACGGATGTCAACGGGTACATCGGAATGGCCCCGATAGCACATGAAAAGCGCCAGAACGTGGACAATGATGCGGTTGGCCAAAAAGGGCGTATGCGTTTTTTCCTGAATATATTCAGGAAAAAACGCATACGCCCTTTTTGGCCAACCAAGCAACCTGGGAGAGCAAATCAGCACTACAAAGAAATCTCTCGGCCCCCCCCCCCGGGGCAAAAGGGCCAGGCGAAAAAAGTCTAAAAACCAGAAAGGCAGGACAGGCCACGGAGTCAAGGGAGCCTTGTTAAGCTGATGGGCGGGATGTCAATGGCCAACAGCCAATCTTCACAAGTGTATCCTCTTTCCCAAACCATGGAAAACACAGAACCACAGAGCATAGGGCACTTCCACACATGGGCGTTGACCTTGGGAAAATGAAAAAATCAACCAGACACAGGGACCCCAAAGTTGAGGGCTGCTGTCTTGACAAGAACCTCCACTCCGGTACACGTTTCATATCCCAGGAAAGAGCCAAGTGGACAAAGACGAGTGGACAAGTGGACAAAGACAAGTGGACAAGTGGACAAGTGGTGCTACGTAGGTCCAATGGAGTGTCACTCAGCCATGAAATCCACGTCATGAGGCTGGTAGCAGCATCCTGAGTGGATTTAGGTACGATCATCCTCAGTGAAATAAGTCCCACAAAAAAAGAAACTTATGATATCACTTATCGAGGGAATGTAAAAATCGCTCCCCATGCACTGAATCCCCAAACAGAACAGAGTCACGCTTTTAGAAAACACACTTATGCCTGCTTCAGGGGAAAGGTGAGGTGGGGTGACGCATAAAACTCGAGTTTGAAATGAGCACAGATACCCTTCCGAAAACCGAATATGGAATGGACACGACCTACTCCTTGCTCAATCAACTGGACTCACCAGACCCTGTTCATCGCACAAGTATCTATCCGACTAGTAAGCATCTTAAAAGCTAAGTCTTGATATCTCTGTGTAAGTGCATCAAGTGTGTGTAAAGCGGCCTAAAACCAGCAGGGAAAATCAGCTCAGACCCATTCTGAGGATACATTTCCAACATAAAGAAGAAACAAGCAGGGCAAAACAGAGAGAAATTCTTCCAAAATGCGTTCAGGGACTGGCATGCAACCAGGATTGACCACATCTACAGCCCCAGCGGCAGAAGACATAAGGCTGGACACTCTTGGGGCTGAGACGATTGGTGAGGTTGGGAAAGCAAATGCAGACCCTTGAAAGGAATCCTGCGTGCTCCCCATTCCATGGGTCCCAACTCTCCAGGTTCAACGCAATCTTCCGACAGCGAAAGCACTCATTGGAAACCCAGCGGATGCTACACCGTGGGATCGGGAAAGCTTTCTGAAACTCACCTCAGTTTTCATCTCCTGGTGCTCGTGTTCTCCATTCAGGCCCCCTTACTAACAATCTCCCCACTTGGAGACTCGGCGCCTTTCCATGCCTCTTTCGTACCGTCTGCAATTTGTCCGCAGGATGAACTGCAAGAGGGGGAACCAATGAGAGACTCGCTGGAGGTGTTTGGTCGGGCACATGTCACTCTCATTTCCCATCACGAAGAAGAATTCACCAGCGGCTCAGCCTGCTACCCCGGATCGACAATAGGGCGTGAAGCCATCCAGCCGTGTTGCGTCCCACTCACAAAAAAGCGACTTGGGAAATGGAGCTCAGGGGCACTGCACTTCCCAAACCTGCAGAGTTCTAAACGATAACTATCGCCCCAAAATATATTGAGGTCAGGCTACGAAGAGGCGCTGAACGCAAGGCAGAACTGCAGGAAACGGATGTCAACGGGTACATCGGAATGGCCCCGATAGCACATGAAAAGCGCCAGAACGTGGACAATGATGCGGTTGGCCAAAAAGGGCGTATGCGTTTTTTCCTGAATATATTCAGGAAAAAACGCATACGCCCTTTTTGGCCAACCAAGCAACCTGGGAGAGCAAATCAGCACTACAAAGAAATCTCTCGGCCCCACCCCCGGGGCAAAAGGGCCAGGCGAAAAAAGTCTAAAAACCAGAAAGGCAGGACAGCCCACGGAGTCAAGGGAGCCTTGTTAAGCTGATGGGCGGGATGTCAATGGCCAACAGCCAATCTTCACAAGTGTATCCTCTTTCCCAAACCATGTAAAACACAGAACCACAGAGCATAGGGCACTTCCACACATGGGCGTTGACCTTGGGAAAATGAAAAAATCAACCAGACACAGGGACCCCAAAGTTGAGGGCTGCTGTCTTGACAAGAACCTCCACTCCGGTACACGTTTCATATCCCAGGAAAGAGCCAAGTGGACAAAGACGAGTGGACAAGTGGACAAAGACAAGTGGACAAGTGGACAAGTGGTGCTACGTAGGTCCAATGGAGTGTCACTCAGCCATGAAATCCACGTCATGAGGCTGGTAGCAGCATCCTGAGTGGATTTAGGTACGATCATCCTCAGTGAAATAAGTCCCACAAAAAAAGAAACTTATGATATCACTTATCGAGGGAATGTAAAAATCGCTCCCCATGCACTGAATCCCCAAACAGAACAGAGTCACGCTTTTAGAAAACACACTTATGCCTGCTTCAGGGGAAAGGTGAGGTGGGGTGACGCATAAAACTCGAGTTTGAAATGAGCACAGATACCCTTCCGAAAACCGAATATGGAATGGACACGACCTACTCCTTGCTCAATCAACTGGACTCACCAGACCCTGTTCATCGCACAAGTATCTATCCGACTAGTAAGCATCTTAAAAGCTAAGTCTTGATATCTCTGTGTAAGTGCATCAAGTGTGTGTAAAGCGGCCTAAAACCAGCAGGGAAAATCAGCTCAGACCCATTCTGAGGATACATTTCCAACATAATGAAGAAACAGGCAGGGCAAAACAGAGAGAAATTCTTCCAAAATGCGTTCAGGGACTGGCATGCAACCAGGATTGACCACATCTACAGCCCCAGCGGCAGAAGACATAAGGCTGGACACTCTTGGGGCTGAGACGATTGGTGAGGTTGGGAAAGCAAATGCAGACCCTTGAAAGGAATCCTGCGTGCTCCCCATTCCATGGGTCCCAACTCTCCAGGTTCAACGCAATCTTCCGACAGCGAAAGCACTCATTGGAAACCCAGCGGTTGCTACACCGTGGGATCGGGAAAGCTTTCTGAAACTCACCTCAGTTTTCATCTCCTGGTGCTCGTGTTTTCCATTCAGGCCCCCTTACTAACAATCTCCCCACTTGGAGACTCGGCGCCTTTCCATGCCTCTTTCGTACCGTCTGCAATTTGTCCGCAGGATGAACTGCAAGAGGGGGAACCAATGAGAGACTCGCTGGAGGTGTTTGGTCGGGCACATGTCACTCTCATTTCCCATCACGAAGAAGAATTCACCAGCGGTTCAGCCTGCCACCCCGGATCGACAATAGGGCGTGAAGCCATCCAGCCGTGTTGCGTCCCACTCACAAAAAAGCGACTTGGGAAATGGAGCTCAGGGGCACTGCACTTCCCAAACCTGCAGAGTTCTAAACGATAACTATCGCCCCAAAATATATTGAGGTCAGGCTACGAAGAGGCGCTGAACGCAAGGCAGAACTGCAGGAAACGGATGTCAACGGGTACATCGGAATGGCCCCGATAGCACATGAAAAGCGCCAGAACGTGGACAATGATGCGGTTGGCCAAAAAGGGCGTATGCGTTTTTTCCTCAGGAAAAAACGCATACGCCCTTTTTGGCCAACCAAGCAACCTGGGAGAGCAAATCAGCACTACAAAGAAATCTCTCGCCCCCCCCCCGGGGCAAAAGGGCCAGGCGAAAAAAGTCTAAAAACCAGAAAGGCAGGACAGGCCACGGAGTCAAGGGAGCCTTGTTAAGCTGATGGGCGGGATGTCAATGGCCAACAACCAATCTTCACAAGTGTATCCTCTTTCCCAAACCATGGAAAACACAGAACCACAGAGCATAGGGCACTTCCACACATGGGCGTTGACCTTGGGAAAATGAAAAAATCAACCAGACACAGGGACCCCAAAGTTGAGGGCTGCTGTCTTGACAAGAACCTCCACTCCGGTACACGTTTCATATCCCAGGAAAGAGCCAAGTGGACAAAGACGAGTGGACAAGTGGACAAAGACAAGTGGACAAGTGGACAAGTGGTGCTACGTAGGTCCAATGGAGTGTCACTCAGCCATGAAATCCACGTCATGAGGCTGGTAGCAGCATCCTGAGTGGATTTAGGTACGATCATCCTCCGTGAAATAAGTCCCACAAAAAAAGAAACTTATGATATCACTTATCGAGGGAATGTAAAAATCGCTCCCCATGCACTGAATCCCCAAACAGAACAGAGTCACGCTTTTAGAAAACACACTTATGCCTGCTTCAGGGGAAAGGTGAGGTGGGGTGACGCATAAAACTCGAGTTTGAAATGAGCACAGATACCCTTCCGAAAACCGAATATGGAATGGACACGACCTACTCCTTGCTCAATCAACTGGACTCACCAGACCCTGTTCATCGCACAAGTATCTATCCGACTAGTAAGCATCTTAAAAGCTAAGTCTTGATATCTCTGTGTAAGTGCATCAAGTGTGTGTAAAGCGGCCTAAAACCAGCAGGGAAAATCAGCTCAGACCCATTCTGAGGATACATTTCCAACATAAAGAAGAAACAAGCAGGGCAAAACAGAGAGAAATTCTTCCAAAATGCGTTCAGGGACTGGCATGCAACCAGGATTGACCACATCTACAGCCCCAGCGGCAGAAGACATAAGGCTGGACACTCTTGGGGCTGAGACGATTGGTGAGGTTGGGAAAGCAAATGCAGACCCTTGAAAGGAATCCTGCGTGCTCCCCATTCCATGGGTCCCAACTCTCCAGGTTCAACGCAATCTTCCGACAGCGAAAGCACTCATTGGAAACCCAGCGGTTGCTACACCGTGGGATCGGGAAAGCTTTCTGAAACTCACCTCAGTTTTCATCTCCTGGTGCTCGTGTTCTCCATTCAGGCCCCCTTACTAACAATCTCCCCACTTGGAGACTCGGCGCCTTTCCATGCCTCTTTCGTACCGTCTGCAATTTGTCCGCAGGATGAACTGCAAGAGGGGGAACCAATGAGAGACTCGCTGGAGGTGTTTGGTCGGGCACATGTCACTCTCATTTCCCATCACGAAGAAGAATTCACCAGCGGTTCAGCCTGCCACCCCGGATCGACAATAGGGCGTGAAGCCATCCAGCCGTGTTGCATCCCACTCACAAAAAAGCGACTTGGGAAATGGAGCTCAGGGGCACTGCACTTCCCAAACCTGCAGAGTTCTAAACGATAACTATCGCCCCAAAATATATTGAGGTCAGGCTACGAAGAGGCGCTGAACGCAAGGCAGAACTGCAGGAAACGGATGTCAACGGGTACATCGGAATGGCCCCGATAGCACATGAAAAGCGCCAGAACGTGGACAATGATGCGGTTGGCCAAAAAGGGCGTGTGCGTTTTTTCCTGAATATATTCAGGAAAAAACGCACACGCCCTTTTTGGCCAACCAAGCAACCTGGGAGAGCAAATCAGCACTACAAAGAAATCTCTCGCCCCCCCCGGGGCAAAAGGGCCAGGCGAAAAAAGTCTAAAAACCAGAAAGGCAGGACAGGCCACGGAGTCAAGGGAGCCTTGTTAAGCTGATGGGCGGGATGTCAATGGCCAACAGCCAATCTTCACAAGTGTATCCTCTTTCCCAAACCATGGAAAACACAGAACCACAGAGCATAGGGCACTTCCACACATGGGCGTTGACCTTGGGAAAATGAAAAAATCAACCAGACACAGGGACCCCAAAGTTGAGGGCTGCTGTCTTGACAAGAACCTCCACTCCGGTACACGTTTCATATCCCAGGAAAGAGCCAAGTGGACAAAGACGAGTGGACAAGTGGACAAAGACAAGTGGACAAGTGGACAAGTGGTGCTACGTAGGTCCAATGGAGTGTCACTCAGCCATGAAATCCACGTCATGAGGCTGGTAGCAGCATCCTGAGTGGATTTAGGTACGATCATCCTCAGTGAAATAAGTCCCACAAAAAAAGAAACTTATGATATCACTTATCGAGGGAATGTAAAAATCGCTCCCCATGCACTGAATCCCCAAACAGAACAGAGTCACGCTTTTAGAAAACACACTTATGCCTGCTTCAGGGGAAAGGTGAGGTGGGGTGACGCATAAAACTCGAGTTTGAAATGAGCACAGATACCCTTCCGAAAACCGAATATGGAATGGACACGACCTACTCCTTGCTCAATCAACTGGACTCACCAGACCCTGTTCATCGCACAAGTATCTATCCGACTAGTAAGCATCTTAAAAGCTAAGTCTTGATATCTCTGTGTAAGTGCATCAAGTGTGTGTAAAGCGGCCTAAAACCAGCAGGGAAAATCAGCTCAGACCCATTCTGAGGATACATTTCCAACATAAAGAAGAAACAAGCAGGGCAAAACAGAGAGAAATTCTTCCAAAATGCGTTCAGGGACTGGCATGCAACCAGGATTGACCACATCTACAGCCCCAGCGGCAGAAGACATAAGGCTGGACACTCTTGGGGCTGAGACGATTGGTGAGGTTGGGAAAGCAAATGCAGACCCTTGAAAGGAATCCTGCGTGCTCCCCATTCCATGGGTCCCAACTCTCCAGGTTCAACGCAATCTTCCGACAGCGAAAGCACTCATTGGAAACCCAGCGGATGCTACACCGTGGGATCGGGAAAGCTTTCTGAAACTCACCTCAGTTTTCATCTCCTGGTGCTCGTGTTCTCCATTCAGGCCCCCTTACTAACAATCTCCCCACTTGGAGACTCGGCGCCTTTCCATGCCTCTTTCGTACCGTCTGCAATTTGTCCGCAGGATGAACTGCAAGAGGGGGAACCAATGAGAGACTCGCTGGAGGTGTTTGGTCGGGCACATGTCACTCTCATTTCCCATCACGAAGAAGAATTCACCAGCGGTTCAGCCTGCCACCCCGGATCGACAATAGGGCGTGAAGCCATCCAGCCGTGTTGCGTCCCACTCACAAAAAAGCGACTTGGGAAATGGAGCTCAGGGGCACTGCACTTCCCAAACCTGCAGAGTTCTAAACGATAACTATCGCCCCAAAATATATTGAGGTCAGGCTACGAAGAGGCGCTGAACGCAAGGCAGAACTGCAGGAAACGGATGTCAACGGGTACATCGGAATGGCCCCGATAGCACATGAAAAGCGCCAGAACGTGGACAATGATGCGGTTGGCCAAAAAGGGCGTATGTGTTTTTTCCTGAATATATTCAGGAAAAAACGCATACGCCCTTTTTGGCCAACCAAGCAACCTGGGAGAGCAAATCAGCACTACAAAGAAATCTCTCGCCCCCCCCCCCCGGGGCAAAAGGGCCAGGCGAAAAAAGTCTAAAAACCAGAAAGGCAGGACAGCCCATGGAGTCAAGGGAGCCTTGTTAAGCTGATGGGCGGGATGTCAATGGCCAACAGCCAATCTTCACAAGTGTATCCTCTTTCCCAAACCATGTAAAACACAGAACCACAGAGCATAGGGCACTTCCACACATGGGCGTTGACCTTGGGAAAATGAAAAAATCAACCAGACACAGGGACCCCAAAGTTGAGGGCTGCTGTCTTGACAAGAACCTCCACTCCGGTACACGTTTCATATCCCAGGAAAGAGCCAAGTGGACAAAGACGAGTGGACAAGTGGACAAAGACAAGTGGACAAGTGCAGAAGTGGTGCTACTTAGGTCCAATGGAGTGTCACTCAGCCATGAAATCCACGTCATGAGGCTGGTAGCAGCATCCTGAGTGGATTTAGGTACGATCATCCTCAGTGAAATAAGTCCCACAAAAAAAGAAACTTATGATATCACTTATCGAGGGAATGTAAAAATCGCTCCCCATGCACTGAATCCCCAAACAGAACAGAGTCACGCTTTTAGAAAACACACTTATGCCTGCTTCAGGGGAAAGGTGAGGTGGGGTGACGCATAAAACTCGAGTTTGAAATGAGCACAGATACCCTTCCGAAAACCGAATATGGAATGGACACGACCTACTCCTTGCTCAATCAACTGGACTCACCAGACCCTGTTCATCGCACAAGTATCTATCCGACTAGTAAGCATCTTAAAAGCTAAGTCTTGATATCTCTGTGTAAGTGCATCAAGTGTGTGTAAAGCGGCCTAAAACCAGCAGGGAAAATCAGCTCAGACCCATTCTGAGGATACATTTCCAACATAAAGAAGAAACAAGCAGGGCAAAACAGAGAGAAATTCTTCCAAAATGCGTTCAGGGACTGGCATGCAACCAGGATTGACCACATCTACAGCCCCAGCGGCAGAAGACATAAGGCTGGACACTCTTGGGGCTGAGACGATTGGTGAGGTTGGGAAAGCAAATGCAGACCCTTGAAAGGAATCCTGCGTGCTCCCCATTCCATGGGTCCCAACTCTCCAGGTTCAACGCAATCTTCCGACAGCGAAAGCACTCATTGGAAACCCAGCGGTTGCTACACCGTGGGATCGGGAAAGCTTTCTGAAACTCACCTCAGTTTTCATCTCCTGGTGCTCGTGTTCTCCATTCAGGCCCCCTTACTAACAATCTCCCCACTTGGAGACTCGGCGCCTTTCCATGCCTCTTTCGTACCGTCTGCAATTTGTCCGCAGGATGAACTGCAAGAGGGGGAACCAATGAGAGACTCGCTGGAGGTGTTTGGTCGGGCACATGTCACTCTCATTTCCCATCACGAAGAAGAATTCACCAGCGGTTCAGCCTGCCACCCCGGATCGACAATAGGGCGTGAAGCCATCCAGCCGTGTTGCGTCCCACTCACAAAAAAGCGACTTGGGAAATGGAGCTCAGGGGCACTGCACTTCCCAAACCTGCAGAGTTCTAAACGATAACTATCGCCCCAAAATATATTGAGGTCAGGCTACGAAGAGGCGCTGAACGCAAGGCAGAACTGCAGGAAACGGATGTCAACGGGTACATCGGAATGGCCCCCATAGCACATGAAAAGCGCCAGAACGTGGACAATGATGCGGTTGGCCAAAAAGGGCGTATGCGTTTTTTCCTGAATATATTCAGGAAAAAACGCATACGCCCTTTTTGGCCAACCAAGCAACCTGGGAGAGCAAATCAGCACTACAAAGAAATCTCTCGCCCCCCCCCGGGGCAAAAGGGCCAGGCGAAAAAAGTCTAAAAACCAGAAAGGCAGGACAGCCCACGGAGTCAAGGGAGCCTTGTTAAGCTGATGGGCGGGATGTCAATGGCCAACAGCCAATCTTCACAAGTGTATCCTCTTTCCCAAACCATGGAAAACACAGAACCACAGAGCATAGGGCACTTCCACACATGGGCGTTGACCTTGGGAAAATGAAAAAATCAACCAGACACAGGGACCCCAAAGTTGAGGGCTGCTGTCTTGACAAGAACCTCCACTCCGGTACACGTTTCATATCCCAGGAAAGAGCCAAGTGGACAAAGACGAGTGGACAAGTGGACAAAGACAAGTGGACAAGTGGACAAGTGGTGCTACGTAGGTCCAATGGAGTGTCACTCAGCCATGAAATCCACGTCATGAGGCTGGTAGCAGCATCCTGAGTGGATTTAGGTACGATCATCCTCAGTGAAATAAGTCCCACAAAAAAAGAAACTTATGATATCACTTATCGAGGGAATGTAAAAATCGCCCCCCATGCACTGAATCCCCAAACAGAACAGAGTCACGCTTTTAGAAAACACACTTATGCCTGCTTCAGGGGAAAGGTGAGGTGGGGTGACGCATAAAACTCGAGTTTGAAATGAGCACAGATACCCTTCCGAAAACTGAATATGGAATGGACACGACCTACTCCTTGCTCAATCAACTGGACTCACCAGACCCTGTTCATCGCACAAGTATCTATCCGACTAGTAAGCATCTTAAAAGCTAAGTCTTGATATCTCTGTGTAAGTGCATCAAGTGTGTGTAAAGCGGCCTAAAACCAGCAGGGAAAATCAGCTCAGACCCATTCTGAGGATACATTTCCAACATAAAGAAGAAACAAGCAGGGCAAAACAGAGAGAAATTCTTCCAAAATGCGTTCAGGGACTGGCATGCAACCAGGATTGACCACATCTACAGCCCCAGCGGCAGAAGACATAAGGCTGGACACTCTTGGGGCTGAGACGATTGGTGAGGTTGGGAAAGCAAATGCAGACCCTTGAAAGGAATCCTGCGTGCTCCCCATTCCATGGGTCCCAACTCTCCAGGTTCAACGCAATCTTCCGACAGCGAAAGCACTCATTGGAAACCCAGCAGTTGCTACACCGTGGGATCGGGAAAGCTTTCTGAAACTCACCTCAGTTTTCATCTCCTGGTGCTCGTGTTCTCCATTCAGGCCCCCTTACTAACAATCTCCCCACTTGGAGACTCGGCGCCTTTCCATGCCTCTTTCGTACCGTCTGCAATTTGTCCGCAGGATGAACTGCAAGAGGGGGAACCAATGAGAGACTCGCTGGAGGTGTTTGGTCGGGCACATGTCACTCTCATTTCCCATCACGAAGAAGAATTCACCAGCGGTTCAGCCTGCCACCCCGGATCGACAATAGGGCGTGAAGCCATCCAGCCGTGTTGCGTCCCACTCACAAAAAAGCGACTTGGGAAATGGAGCTCAGGGGCACTGCACTTCCCAAACCTGCAGAGTTCTAAACGATAACTATCGCCCCAAAATATATTGAGGTCAGGCTACGAAGAGGCGCTGAACGCAAGGCAGAACTGCAGGAAACGGATGTCAACGGGTACATCGGAATGGCCCCGATAGCACATGAAAAGCGCCAGAACGTGGACAATGATGCGGTTGGCCAAAAAGGGCGTATGCGTTTTTTCCTGAATATATTCAGGAAAAAACGCATACGCCCTTTTTGGCCAACCAAGCAACCTGGGAGAGCAAATCAGCACTACAAAGAAATCTCTCGCCCCCCCCGGGGCAAAAGGGCCAGGCGAAAAAAGTCTAAAAACCAGAAAGGCAGGACAGGCCACGGAGTCAAGGGAGCCTTGTTAAGCTGATGGGCGGGATGTCAATGGCCAACAGCCAATCTTCACAAGTGTATCCTCTTTCCCAAACCATGTAAAACACAGAACCACAGAGCATAGGGCACTTCCACACATGGGCGTTGACCTTGGGAAAATGAAAAAATCAACCAGACACAGGGACCCCAAAGTTGAGGGCTGCTGTCTTGACAAGAACCTCCACTCCGGTACACGTTTCATATCCCAGGAAAGAGCCAAGTGGACAAAGACGAGTGGACAAGTGGACAAAGACAAGTGGACAAGTGGACAAGTGGTGCTACGTAGGTCCAATGGAGTGTCACTCAGCCATGAAATCCACGTCATGAGGCTGGTAGCAGCATCCTGAGTGGATTTAGGTACGATCATCCTCAGTGAAATAAGTCCCACAAAAAAAGAAACTTATGATATCACTTATCGAGGGAATGTAAAAATCGCCCCCCATGCACTGAATCCCCAAACAGAACAGAGTCACGCTTTTAGAAAACACACTTATGCCTGCTTCAGGGGAAAGGTGAGGTGGGGTGACGCATAAAACTCGAGTTTGAAATGAGCACAGATACCCTTCCGAAAACTGAATATGGAATGGACACGACCTACTCCTTGCTCAATCAACTGGACTCACCAGACCCTGTTCATCGCACAAGTATCTATCCGACTAGTAAGCATCTTAAAAGCTAAGTCTTGATATCTCTGTGTAAGTGCATCAAGTGTGTGTAAAGCGGCCTAAAACCAGCAGGGAAAATCAGCTCAGACCCATTCTGAGGATACATTTCCAACATAAAGAAGAAACAAGCAGGGCAAAACAGAGAGAAATTCTTCCAAAATGCGTTCAGGGACTGGCATGCAACCAGGATTGACCACATCTACAGCCCCAGCGGCAGAAGACATAAGGCTGGACACTCTTGGGGCTGAGACGATTGGTGAGGTTGGGAAAGCAAATGCAGACCCTTGAAAGGAATCCTGCGTGCTCCCCATTCCATGGGTCCCAACTCTCCAGGTTCAACGCAATCTTCCGACAGCGAAAGCACTCATTGGAAACCCAGCGGTTGCTACACCGTGGGATCGGGAAAGCTTTCTGAAACTCACCTCAGTTTTCATCTCCTGGTGCTCGTGTTCTCCATTCAGGCCCCCTTACTAACAATCTCCCCACTTGGAGACTCGGCGCCTTTCCATGCCTCTTTCGTACCGTCTGCAATTTGTCCGCAGGATGAACTGCAAGAGGGGGAACCAATGAGAGACTCGCTGGAGGTGTTTGGTCGGGCACATGTCACTCTCATTTCCCATCACGAAGAAGAATTCACCAGCGGTTCAGCCTGCCACCCCGGATCGACAATAGGGCGTGAAGCCATCCAGCCGTGTTGCGTCCCACTCACAAAAAAGCGACTTGGGAAATGGAGCTCAGGGGCACTGCACTTCCCAAACCTGCAGAGTTCTAAACGATAACTATCGCCCCAAAATATATTGAGGTCAGGCTACGAAGAGGCGCTGAACGCAAGGCAGAACTGCAGGAAACGGATGTCAACGGGTACATCGGAATGGCCCCGATAGCACATGAAAAGCGCCAGAACGTGGACAATGATGCGGTTGGCCAAAAAGGGCGTATGCGTTTTTTCCTGAATATATTCAGGAAAAAACGCATACGCCCTTTTTGGCCAACCAAGCAACCTGGGAGAGCAAATCAGCACTACAAAGAAATCTCTCGCCCCCCCCGGGGCAAAAGGGCCAGGCGAAAAAAGTCTAAAAACCAGAAAGGCAGGACAGGCCACGGAGTCAAGGGAGCCTTGTTAAGCTGATGGGCGGGATGTCAATGGCCAACAGCCAATCTTCACAAGTGTATCCTCTTTCCCAAACCATGTAAAACACAGAACCACAGAGCATAGGGCACTTCCACACATGGGCGTTGACC
Organism: Kogia breviceps; assembly: GCF_026419965.1. Lineage (NCBI taxonomy): Eukaryota > Metazoa > Chordata > Mammalia > Artiodactyla > Physeteridae > Kogia > Kogia breviceps. The sequence goes on along the minus strand of NW_026712105.1, from coordinate 693,790 downwards.
TTGGGAAAATGAAAAAATCAACCAGACACAGGGACCCCAAAGTTGAGGGCTGCTGTCTTGACAAGAACCTCCACTCCGGTACACGTTTCATATCCCAGGAAAGAGCCAAGTGGACAAAGACGAGTGGACAAGTGGACAAAGACAAGTGGACAAGTGGACAAGTGGTGCTACGTAGGTCCAATGGAGTGTCACTCAGCCATGAAATCCACGTCATGAGGCTGGTAGCAGCATCCTGAGTGGATTTAGGTACGATCATCCTCAGTGAAATAAGTCCCACAAAAAAAGAAACTTATGATATCACTTATCGAGGGAATGTAAAAATCGCTCCCCATGCACTGAATCCCCAAACAGAACAGAGTCACGCTTTTAGAAAACACACTTATGCCTGCTTCAGGGGAAAGGTGAGGTGGGGTGACGCATAAAACTCGAGTTTGAAATGAGCACAGATACCCTTCCGAAAACCGAATATGGAATGGACACGACCTACTCCTTGCTCAATCAACTGGACTCACCAGACCCTGTTCATCGCACAAGTATCTATCCGACTAGTAAGCATCTTAAAAGCTAAGTCTTGATATCTCTGTGTAAGTGCATCAAGTGTGTGTAAAGCGGCCTAAAACCAGCAGGGAAAATCAGCTCAGACCCATTCTGAGGATACATTTCCAACATAAAGAAGAAACAAGCAGGGCAAAACAGAGAGAAATTCTTCCAAAATGCGTTCAGGGACTGGCATGCAACCAGGATTGACCACATCTACAGCCCCAGCGGCAGAAGACATAAGGCTGGACACTCTTGGGGCTGAGACGATTGGTGAGGTTGGGAAAGCAAATGCAGACCCTTGAAAGGAATCCTGCGTGCTCCCCATTCCATGGGTCCCAACTCTCCAGGTTCAACGCAATCTTCCGACAGCGAAAGCACTCATTGGAAACCCAGCGGTTGCTACACCGTGGGATCGGGAAAGCTTTCTGAAACTCACCTCAGTTTTCATCTCCTGGTGCTCGTGTTCTCCATTCAGGCCCCCTTACTAACAATCTCCCCACTTGGAGACTCGGCGCCTTTCCATGCCTCTTTCGTACCGTCTGCAATTTGTCCGCAGGATGAACTGCAAGAGGGGGAACCAATGAGAGACTCGCTGGAGGTGTTTGGTCGGGCACATGTCACTCTCATTTCCCATCACGAAGAAGAATTCACCAGCGGTTCAGCCTGCCACCCCGGATCGACAATAGGGCGTGAAGCCATCCAGCCGTGTTGCGTCCCACTCACAAAAAAGCGACTTGGGAAATGGAGCTCAGGGGCACTGCACTTCCCAAACCTGCAGAGTTCTAAACGATAACTATCGCCCCAAAATATATTGAGGTCAGGCTACGAAGAGGCGCTGAACGCAAGGCAGAACTGCAGGAAACGGATGTCAACGGGTACATCGGAATGGCCCCGATAGCACATGAAAAGCGCCAGAACGTGGACAATGATGCGGTTGGCCAAAAAGGGCGTATGCGTTTTTTCCTGAATATATTCAGGAAAAAACGCATACGCCCTTTTTGGCCAACCAAGCAACCTGGGAGAACAAATCAGCACTACAAAGAAATCTCTCGCCCCCCCCCCCCCCGGGGCAAAAGGGCCAGGCGAAAAAAGTCTAAAAACCAGAAAGGCAGGACAGCCCACGGAGTCAAGGGAGCCTTGTTAAGCTGATGGGCGGGATGTCAATGGCCAACAGCCAATCTTCACAAGTGTATCCTCTTTCCCAAACCATGTCAAACACAGAACCACAGAGCATAGGGCACTTCCACACATGGGCGTTGACCTTGGGAAAATGAAAAAATCAACCAGACACAGGGACCCCAAAGTTGAGGGCTGCTGTCTTGACAAGAACCTCCACTCCGGTACACGTTTCATATCCCAGGAAAGAGCCAAGTGGACAAAGACGAGTGGACAAGTGGACAAAGACAAGTGGACAAGTGGACAAGTGGTGCTACGTAGGTCCAATGGAGTGTCACTCAGCCATGAAATCCACGTCATGAGGCTGGTAGCAGCTTCCTGAGTGGATTTAGGTACGATCATCCTCAGTGAAATAAGTCCCACAAAAAAAGAAACTTATGATATCACTTATCGAGGGAATGTAAAAATCGCTCCCCATGCACTGAATCCCCAAACAGAACAGAGTCACGCTTTTAGAAAACACACTTATGCCTGCTTCAGGGGAAAGGTGAGGTGGGGTGACGCATAAAACTCGAGTTTGAAATGAGCACAGATACCCTTCCGAAAACCGAATATGGAATGGACACGACCTACTCCTTGCTCAATCAACTGGACTCACCAGACCCTGTTCATCGCACAAGTATCTATCCGACTAGTAAGCATCTTAAAAGCTAAGTCTTGATATCTCTGTGTAAGTGCATCAAGTGTGTGTAAAGCGGCCTAAAACCAGCAGGGAAAATCAGCTCAGACCCATTCTGAGGATACATTTCCAACATAAAGAAGAAACAAGCAGGGCAAAACAGAGAGAAATTCTTCCAAAATGCGTTCAGGGACTGGCATGCAACCAGGATTGACCACATCTACAGCCCCAGCGGCAGAAGACATAAGGCTGGACACTCTTGGGGCTGAGACGATTGGTGAGGTTGGGAAAGCAAATGCAGACCCTTGAAAGGAATCCTGCGTGCTCCCCATTCCATGGGTCCCAACTCTCCAGGTTCAACGCAATCTTCCGACAGCGAAAGCACTCATTGGAAACCCAGCGGTTGCTACACCGTGGGATCGGGAAAGCTTTCTGAAACTCACCTCAGTTTTCATCTCCTGGTGCTCGTGTTCTCCATTCAGGCCCCCTTACTAACAATCTCCCCACTTGGAGACTCGGCGCCTTTCCATGCCTCTTTCGTACCGTCTGCAATTTGTCCGCAGGATGAACTGCAAGAGGGGGAACCAATGAGAGACCCGCTGGAGGTGTTTGGTCGGGCACATGTCACTCTCATTTCCCATCACGAAGAAGAATTCACCAGCCGTTCAGCCTGCCACCCCGGATCGACAATAGGGCGTGAAGCCATCCAGCCGTGTTGCGTCCCACTCACAAAAAAGCGACTTGGGAAATGGAGCTCAGGGGCACTGCACTTCCCAAACCTGCAGAGTTCTAAACGATAACTATCGCCCCAAAATATATTGAGGTCAGGCTACGAAGAGGCGCTGAACGCAAGGCAGAACTGCAGGAAACGGATGTCAACGGGTACATCGGAATGGCCCCGATAGCACATGAAAAGCGCCAGAACGTGGACAATGATGCGGTTGGCCAAAAAGGGCGTATGCGTTTTTTCCTGAATATATTCAGGAAAAAACGCATACGCCCTTTTTGGCCAACCAAGCAACCTGGGAGAGCAAATCAGCACTACAAAGAAATCTCTCGCCCCCCCCCCCCGGGGCAAAAGGGCCAGGCGAAAAAAGTCTAAAAACCAGAAAGGCAGGACAGGCCACGGAGTCAAGGGAGCCTTGTTAAGCTGATGGGCGGGATGTCAATGGCCAACAGCCAATCTTCACAAGTGTATCCTCTTTCCCAAACCATGTCAAACACAGAACCACAGAGCATAGGGCACTTCCACACATGGGCGTTGACCTTGGGAAAATGAAAAAATCAACCAGACACAGGGACCCCAAAGTTGAGGGCTGCTGTCTTGACAAGAACCTCCACTCCGGTACACGTTTCATATCCCAGGAAAGAGCCAAGTGGACAAAGACGAGTGGACAAGTGGACAAAGACAAGTGGACAAGTGGACAAGTGGTGCTACGTAGGTCCAATGGAGTGTCACTCAGCCATGAAATCCACGTCATGAGGCTGGTAGCAGCATCCTGAGTGGATTTAGGTACGATCATCCTCAGTGAAATAAGTCCCACAAAAAAAGAAACTTATGATATCACTTATCGAGGGAATGTAAAAATCGCTCCCCATGCACTGAATCCCCAAACAGAACAGAGTCACGCTTTTAGAAAACACACTTATGCCTGCTTCAGGGGAAAGGTGAGGTGGGGTGACGCATAAAACTCGAGTTTGAAATGAGCACAGATACCCTTCCGAAAACCGAATATGGAATGGACACGACCTACTCCTTGCTCAATCAACTGGACTCACCAGACCCTGTTCATCGCACAAGTATCTATCCGACTAGTAAGCATCTTAAAAGCTAAGTCTTGATATCTCTGTGTAAGTGCATCAAGTGTGTGTAAAGCGGCCTAAAACCAGCAGGGAAAATCAGCTCAGACCCATTCTGAGGATACATTTCCAACATAAAGAAGAAACAAGCAGGGCAAAACAGAGAGAAATTCTTCCAAAATGCGTTCAGGGACTGGCATGCAACCAGGATTGACCACATCTACAGCCCCAGCGGCAGAAGACATAAGGCTGGACACTCTTGGGGCTGAGACGATTGGTGAGGTTGGGAAAGCAAATGCAGACCCTTGAAAGGAATCCTGCGTGCTCCCCATTCCATGGGTCCCAACTCTCCAGGTTCAACGCAATCTTCCGACAGCGAAAGCACTCATTGGAAACCCAGCGGTTGCTACACCGTGGGATCGGGAAAGCTTTCTGAAACTCACCTCAGTTTTCATCTCCTGGTGCTCGTGTTCTCCATTCAGGCCCCCTTACTAACAATCTCCCCACTTGGAGACTCGGCGCCTTTCCATGCCTCTTTCGTACCGTCTGCAATTTGTCCGCAGGATGAACTGCAAGAGGGGGAACCAATGAGAGACCCGCTGGAGGTGTTTGGTCGGGCACATGTCACTCTCATTTCCCATCACGAAGAAGAATTCACCAGCCGTTCAGCCTGCCACCCCGGATCGACAATAGGGCGTGAAGCCATCCAGCCGTGTTGCGTCCCACTCACAAAAAAGCGACTTGGGAAATGGAGCTCAGGGGCACTGCACTTCCCAAACCTGCAGAGTTCTAAACGATAACTATCGCCCCAAAATATATTGAGGTCAGGCTACGAAGAGGCGCTGAACGCAAGGCAGAACTGCAGGAAACGGATGTCAACGGGTACATCGGAATGGCCCCGATAGCACATGAAAAGCGCCAGAACGTGGACAATGATGCGGTTGGCCAAAAAGGGCGTATGCGTTTTTTCCTGAATATATTCAGGAAAAAACGCATACGCCCTTTTTGGCCAACCAAGCAACCTGGGAGAGCAAATCAGCACTACAAAGAAATCTCTCGCCCCCCCCCCCCCCGGGGGCAAAAGGGCCAGGCGAAAAAAGTCTAAAAACCAGAAAGGCAGGACAGGCCACGGAGTCAAGGGAGCCTTGTTAAGCTGATGGGCGGGATGTCAATGGCCAACAGCCAATCTTCACAAGTGTATCCTCTTTCCCAATCCATGGAAAACACAGAACCACAGAGCATAGGGCACTTCCACACATGGGCGTTGACCTTGGGAAAATGAAAAAATCAACCAGACACAGGGACCCCAAAGTTGAGGGCTGCTGTCTTGACAAGAACCTCCACTCCGGTACACGTTTCATATCCCAGGAAAGAGCCAAGTGGACAAAGACGAGTGGACAAGTGGACAAAGACAAGTGGACAAGTGGACAAGTGGTGCTACGTAGGTCCAATGGAGTGTCACTCAGCCATGAAATCCACGTCATGAGGCTGGTAGCAGCATCCTGAGTGGATTTAGGTACGATCATCCTCAGTGAAATAAGTCCCACAAAAAAAGAAACTTATGATATCACTTATCGAGGGAATGTAAAAATCGCTCCCCATGCACTGAATCCCCAAACAGAACAGAGTCACGCTTTTAGAAAACACACTTATGCCTGCTTCAGGGGAAAGGTGAGGTGGGGTGACGCATAAAACTCGAGTTTGAAATGAGCACAGATACCCTTCCGAAAACCGAATATGGAATGGACACGACCTACTCCTTGCTCAATCAACTGGACTCACCAGACCCTGTTCATCGCACAAGTATCTATCCGACTAGTAAGCATCTTAAAAGCTAAGTCTTGATATCTCTGTGTAAGTGCATCAAGTGTGTGTAAAGCGGCCTAAAACCAGCAGGGAAAATCAGCTCAGACCCATTCTGAGGATACATTTCCAACACAAAGAAGAAACAAGCAGGGCAAAACAGAGAGAAATTCTTCCAAAATGCGTTCAGGGACTGGCATGCAACCAGGATTGACCACATCTACAGCCCCAGCGGCAGAAGACATAAGGCTGGACACTCTTGGGGCTGAGACGATTGGTGAGGTTGGGAAAGCAAATGCAGACCCTTGAAAGGAATCCTGCGTGCTCCCCATTCCATGGCTCCCAACTCTCCAGGTTCAACGCAATCTTCCGACAGCGAAAGCACTCATTGGAAACCCAGCGGTTGCTACACCGTGGGATCGGGAAAGCTTTCTGAAACTCACCTCAGTTTTCATCTCCTGGTGCTCGTGTTCTCCATTCAGGCCCCCTTACTAACAATCTCCCCACTTGGAGACTCGGCGCCTTTCCATGCCTCTTTCGTACCGTCTGCAATTTGTCCGCAGGATGAACTGCAAGAGGGGGAACCAATGAGAGACCCGCTGGAGGTGTTTGGTCGGGCACATGTCACTCTCATTTCCCATCACGAAGAAGAATTCACCAGCCGTTCAGCCTGCCACCCCGGATCGACAATAGGGCGTGAAGCCATCCAGCCGTGTTGCGTCCCACTCACAAAAAAGCGACTTGGGAAATGGAGCTCAGGGGCACTGCACTTCCCAAACCTGCAGAGTTCTAAACGATAACTATCGCCCCAAAATATATTGAGGTCAGGCTACGAAGAGGCGCTGAACGCAAGGCAGAACTGCAGGAAACGGATGTCAACGGGTACATCGGAATGGCCCCGATAGCACATGAAAAGCGCCAGAACGTGGACAATGATGCGGTTGGCCAAAAAGGGCGTATGCGTTTTTTCCTGAATATATTCAGGAAAAAACGCATACGCCCTTTTTGGCCAACCAAGCAACCTGGGAGAGCAAATCAGCACTACAAAGAAATCTCTCGCCCCCCCCCCCCACGGGGCAAAAGGGCCAGGCGAAAAAAGTCTAAAAACCAGAAAGGCAGGACAGGCCACGGAGTCAAGGGAGCCTTGTTAAGCTGATGGGCGGGATGTCAATGGCCAACAGCCAATCTTCACAAGTGTATCCTCTTTCCCAAACCATGTCAAACACAGAACCACAGAGCATAGGGCACTTCCACACATGGGCGTTGACCTTGGGAAAATGAAAAAATCAACCAGACACAGGGACCCCAAGGTTGAGGGCTGCTGTCTTGACAAGTACCTCCACTCCGGTACACGTTTCATATCCCAGGAAAGAGCCAAGTGGACAAAGACGAGTGGACAAGTGGACAAAGACAAGTGGACAAGTGGACAAGTGGTGCTACGTAGGTCCAATGGAGTGTCACTCAGCCATGAAATCCACGTCATGAGGCTGGTAGCAGCATCCTGAGTGGATTTAGGTACGATCATCCTCAGTGAAATAAGTCCCACAAAAAAAGAAACTTATGATATCACTTATCGAGGGAATGTAAAAATCGCTCCCCATGCACTGAATCCCCAAACAGAACAGAGTCACGCTTTTAGAAAACACACTTATGCCTGCTTCAGGGGAAAGGTGAGGTGGGGTGACGCATAAAACTCGAGTTTGAAATGAGCACAGATACCCTTCCGAAAACCGAATATGGAATGGACACGACCTACTCCTTGCTCAATCAACTGGACTCACCAGACCCTGTTCATCGCACAAGTATCTATCCGACTAGTAAGCATCTTAAAAGCTAAGTCTTGATATCTCTGTGTAAGTGCATCAAGTGTGTGTAAAGCGGCCTAAAACCAGTAGGGAAAATCAGCTCAGACCCATTCTGAGGATACATTTCCAACATAAAGAAGAAACAAGCAGGGCAAAACAGAGAGAAATTCTTCCAAAATGCGTTCAGGGACTGGCATGCAACCAGGATTGACCACATCTACAGCCCCAGCGGCAGAAGACATAAGGCTGGACACTCTTGGGGCTGAGACGATTGGTGAGGTTGGGAAAGCAAATGCAGACCCTTGAAAGGAATCCTGCGTGCTCCCCATTCCATGGGTCCCAACTCTCCAGGTTCAACGCAATCTTCCGACAGCGAAAGCACTCATTGGAAACCCAGCGGTTGCTACACCGTGGGATCGGGAAAGCTTTCTGAAACTCACCTCAGTTTTCATCTCCTGGTGCTCGTGTTCTCCATTCAGGCCCCCTTACTAACAATCTCCCCACTTGGAGACTCGGCGCCTTTCCATGCCTCTTTCGTACCGTCTGCAATTTGTCCGCAGGATGAACTGCAAGAGGGGGAACCAATGAGAGACCCGCTGGAGGTGTTTGGTCGGGCACATGTCACTCTCATTTCCCATCACGAAGAAGAATTCACCAGCCGTTCAGCCTGCCACCCCGGATCGACAATAGGGCGTGAAGCCATCCAGCCGTGTTGCGTCCCACTCACAAAAAAGCGACTTGGGAAATGGAGCTCAGGGGCACTGCACTTCCCAAACCTGCAGAGTTCTAAACGATAACTATCGCCCCAAAATATATTGAGGTCAGGCTACGAAGAGGCGCTGAACGCAAGGCAGAACTGCAGGAAACGGATGTCAACGGGTACATCGGAATGGCCCCGATAGCACATGAAAAGCGCCAGAACGTGGACAATGATGCGGTTGGCCAAAAAGGGCGTATGCGTTTTTTCCTGAATATATTCAGGAAAAAACGCATACGCCCTTTTTGGCCAACCAAGCAACCTGGGAGAGCAAATCAGCACTACAAAGAAATCTCTCGCCCCCCCCCCCCCCACGGGGCAAAAGGGCCAGGCGAAAAAAGTCTAAAAACCAGAAAGGCAGGACAGGCCACGGAGTCAAGGGAGCCTTGTTAAGCTGATGGGCGGGATGTCAATGGCCAACAGCCAATCTTCACAAGTGTATCCTCTTTCCCAAACCATGTAAAACACAGAACCACAGAGCATAGGGCACTTCCACACATGGGCGTTGACCTTGGGAAAATGAAAAAATCAACCAGACACAGGGACCCCAAAGTTGAGGGCTGCTGTCTTGACAAGTACCTCCACTCCGGTACACGTTTCATATCCCAGGAAAGAGCCAAGTGGACAAAGACGAGTGGACAAGTGACAAAGACAAGTGGACAAGTGGACAAGTGGTGCTACGTAGGTCCAATGGAGTGTCACTCAGCCATGAAATCCACGTCATGAGGCTGGTAGCAGCATCCTGAGTGGATTTAGGTACGATCATCCTCAGTGAAATAAGTCCCACAAAAAAAGAAACTTATGATATCACTTATCGAGGGAATGTAAAAATCGCTCCCCATGCACTGAATCCCCAAACAGAACAGAGTCACGCTTTTAGAAAACACACTTATGCCTGCTTCAGGGGAAATGTGAGGTGGGGTGACGCATAAAACTCGAGTTTGAAATGAGCACAGATACCCTTCCGAAAACCGAATATGGAATGGACACGACCTACTCCTTGCTCAATCAACTGGACTCACCAGACCCTGTTCATCGCACAAGTATCTATCCGACTAGTAAGCATCTTAAAAGCTAAGTCTTGATATCTCTGTGTAAGTGCATCAAGTGTGTGTAAAGCGGCCTAAAACCAGCAGGGAAAATCAGCTCAGACCCATTCTGAGGATACATTTCCAACATAAAGAAGAAACAAGCAGGGCAAAACAGAGAGAAATTCTTCCAAAATGCGTTCAGGGACTGGCATGCAACCAGGATTGACCACATCTACAGCCCCAGCGGCAGAAGACATAAGGCTGGACACTCTTGGGGCTGAGACGATTGGTGAGGTTGGGAAAGCAAATGCAGACCCTTGAAAGGAATCCTGCGTGCTCCCCATTCCATGGGTCCCAACTCTCCAGGTTCAACGCAATCTTCCGACAGCGAAAGCACTCATTGGAAACCCAGCGGTTGCTACACCGTGGGATCGGGAAAGCTTTCTGAAACTCACCTCAGTTTTCATCTCCTGGTGCTCGTGTTCTCCATTCAGGCCCCCTTACTAACAATCTCCCCACTAGGAGACTCGGCGCCTTTCCATGCCTCTTTCGTACCGTCTGCAATTTGTCCGCAGGATGAACTGCAAGAGGGGGAACCAATGAGAGACCCGCTGGAGGTGTTTGGTCGGGCACATGTCACTCTCATTTCCCATCACGAAGAAGAATTCACCAGCCGTTCAGCCTGCCACCCCGGATCGACAATAGGGCGTGAAGCCATCCAGCCGTGTTGCGTCCCACTCACAAAAAAGCGACTTGGGAAATGGAGCTCAGGGGCACTGCACTTCCCAAACCTGCAGAGTTCTAAACGATAACTATCGCCCCAAAATATATTGAGGTCAGGCTACGAAGAGGCGCTGAACGCAAGGCAGAACTGCAGGAAACGGATGTCAACGGGTACATCGGAATGGCCCCGATAGCACATGAAAAGCGCCAGAACGTGGACAATGATGCGGTTGGCCAAAAAGGGCGTATGCGTTTTTTCCTGAATATATTCAGGGAAAAACGCATACGCCCTTTTTGGCCAACCAAGCAACCTGGGAGAGCAAATCAGCACTACAAAGAAATCTCTCGCCCCCCCCCCGGGGCAAAAGGGCCAGGCGAAAAAAGTCTAAAAACCAGAAAGGCAGGACAGCCCACGGAGTCAAGGGAGCCTTGTTAAGCTGATGGGCGGGATGTCAATGGCCAACAGCCAATCTTCACAAGTGTATCCTCTTTCCCAAACCATGTCAAACACAGAACCACAGAGCATAGGGCACTTCCACACATGGGCGTTGACCTTGGGAAAATGAAAAAATCAACCAGACACAGGGACCCCAAAGTTGAGGGCTGCTGTCTTGACAAGTACCTCCACTCCGGTACACGTTTCATATCCCAGGAAAGAGCCAAGTGGACAAAGACGAGTGGACAAGTGGACAAAGACAAGTGGACAAGTGGACAAGTGGTGCTACGTAGGTCCAATGGAGTGTCACTCAGCCATGAAATCCACGTCATGAGGCTGGTAGCAGCATCCTGAGTGGATTTAGGTACGATCATCCTCAGTGAAATAAGTCCCACAAAAAAAGAAACTTATGATATCACTTATCGAGGGAATGTAAAAATCGCTCCCCATGCACTGAATCCCCAAACAGAACAGAGTCACGCTTTTAGAAAACACACTTATGCCTGCTTCAGGGGAAAGGTGAGGTGGGGTGACGCATAAAACTCGAGTTTGAAATGAGCACAGATACCCTTCCGAAAACCGAATATGGAATGGACACGACCTACTCCTTGCTCAATCAACTGGACTCACCAGACCCTGTTCATCGCACAAGTATCTATCCGACTAGTAAGCATCTTAAAAGCTAAGTCTTGATATCTCTGTGTAAGTGCATCAAGTGTGTGTAAAGCGGCCTAAAACCAGCAGGGAAAATCAGCTCAGACCCATTCTGAGGATACATTTCCAACATAAAGAAGAAACAAGCAGGGCAAAACAGAGAGAAATTCTTCCAAAATGCGTTCAGGGACTGGCATGCAACCAGGATTGACCACATCTACAGCCCCAGCGGCAGAAGACATAAGGCTGGACACTCTTGGGGCTGAGACGATTGGTGAGGTTGGGAAAGCAAATGCAGACCCTTGAAAGGAATCCTGCGTGCTCCCCATTCCATGGGTCCCAACTCTCCAGGTTCAACGCAATCTTCCGACAGCGAAAGCACTCATTGGAAACCCAGCGGTTGCTACACCGTGGAATCGGGAAAGCTTTCTGAAACTCACCTCAGTTTTCATCTCCTGGTGCTCGTGTTCTCCATTCAGGCCCCCTTACTAACAATCTCGCCACTTGGAGACTCGGCGCCTTTCCATGCCTCTTTCGTACCGTCTGCAATTTGTCCGCAGGATGAACTGCAAGAGGGGGAACCAATGAGAGACCCGCTGGAGGTGTTTGGTCGGGCACATGTCACTCTCATTTCCCATCACGAAGAAGAATTCACCAGCGGTTCAGCCTCCCACCCCGGATCGACAATAGGGCGTGAAGCCATCCAGCCGTGTTGCGTCCCACTCACAAAAAAGCGACTTGGGAAATGGAGCTCAGGGGCACTGCACTTCCCAAACCTGCAGAGTTCTAAACGATAACTATCGCCCCAAAATATATTGAGGTCAGGCTACGAAGAGGCGCTGAACGCAAGGCAGAACTGCAGGAAACGGATGTCAACGGGTACATCGGAATGGCCCCGATAGCACATGAAAAGCGCCAGAACGTGGACAATGATGCGGTTGGCCAAAAAGGGCGTATGCGTTTTTTCCTGAATATATTCAGGAAAAAACGCATACGCCCTTTTTGGCCAACCAAGCAACCTGGGAGAGCAAATCAGCACTACAAAGAAATCTCTCGCCCCCCCCCCCCACGGGGCAAAAGGGCCAGGCGAAAAAAGTCTAAAAACCAGAAAGGCAGGACAGGCCACGGAGTCAAGGGAGCCTTGTTAAGCTGATGGGCGGGATGTCAATGGCCAACAGCCAATCTTCACAAGTGTATCCTCTTTCCCAAACCATGTAAAACACAGAACCACAGAGCATAGGGCACTTCCACACATGGGCGTTGACCTTGGGAAAATGAAAAAATCAACCAGACACAGGGACCCCAAAGTTGAGGGCTGCTGTCTTGACAAGTACCTCCACTCCGGTACACGTTTCATATCCCAGGAAAGAGCCAAGTGGACAAAGACGAGTGGACAAGTGGACAAAGACAAGTGGACAAGTGGACAAGTGGTGCTACGTAGGTCCAATGGAGTGTCACTCAGCCATGAAATCCACGTCATGAGGCTGGTAGCAGCATCCTGAGTGGATTTAGGTACGATCATCCTCAGTGAAATAAGTCCCACAAAAAAAGAAACTTATGATATCACTTATCGAGGGAATGTAAAAATCGCTCCCCATGCACTGAATCCCCAAACAGAACAGAGTCACGCTTTTAGAAAACACACTTATGCCTGCTTCAGGGGAAAGGTGAGGTGGGGTGACGCATAAAACTCGAGTTTGAAATGAGCACAGATACCCTTCCGAAAACCGAATATGGAATGGACACGACCTACTCCTTGCTCAATCAACTGGACTCACCAGACCCTGTTCATCGCACAAGTATCTATCCGACTAGTAAGCATCTTAAAAGCTAAGTCTTGATATCTCTGTGTAAGTGCATCAAGTGTGTGTAAAGCGGCCTAAAACCAGCAGGGAAAATCAGCTCAGACCCATTCTGAGGATACATTTCCAACATAAAGAAGAAACAAGCAGGGCAAAACAGAGAGAAATTCTTCCAAAATGCGTTCAGGGACTGGCATGCAACCAGGATTGACCACATCTACAGCCCCAGCGGCAGAAGACATAAGGCTGGACACTCTTGGGGCTGAGACGATTGGTGAGGTTGGGAAAGCAAATGCAGACCCTTGAAAGGAATCCTGCGTGCTCCCCATTCCATGGGTCCCAACTCTCCAGGTTCAACGCAATCTTCCGACAGCGAAAGCACTCATTGGAAACCCAGCGGTTGCTACACCGTGGGATCGGGAAAGCTTTCTGAAACTCACCTCAGTTTTCATCTCCTGGTGCTCGTGTTCTCCATTCAGGCCCCCTTACTAACAATCTCCCCACTTGGAGACTCGGCGCCTTTTCACGCCTCTTTCGTACCGTCTGCAATTTGTCCGCAGGATGAACTGCAAGAGGGGGAACCAATGAGAGACCCGCTGGAGGTGTTTGGTCGGGCACATGTCACTCTCATTTCCCATCACGAAGAAGAATTCACCAGCCGTTCAGCCTGCCACCCCGGATCGACAATAGGGCGTGAAGCCATCCAGCCGTGTTGCGTCCCACTCACAAAAAAGCGACTTGGGAAATGGAGCTCAGGGGCACTGCACTTCCCAAACCTGCAGAGTTCTAAACGATAACTATCGCCCCAAAATATATTGAGGTCAGGCTACGAAGAGGCGCTGAACGCAAGGCAGAACTGCAGGAAACGGATGTCAACGGGTACATCGGAATGGCCCCGATAGCACATGAAAAGCGCCAGAACGTGGACAATGATGCGGTTGGCCAAAAAGGGCGTATGCGTTTTTTCCTGAATATATTCAGGAAAAAACGCATACGCCCTTTTTGGCCAACCAAGCAACCTGGGAGAGCAAATCAGCACTACAAAGAAATCTCTCGCCCCCCCCCCCCACGGGGCAAAAGGGCCAGGCGAAAAAAGTCTAAAAACCAGAAAGGCAGGACAGCCCACGGAGTCAAGGGAGCCTTGTTAAGCTGATGGGCGGGATGTCAATGGCCAACAGCCAATCTTCACAAGTGTATCCTCTTTCCCAAACCATGGAAAACACAGAACCACAGAGCATAGGGCACTTCCACACATGGGCGTTGACCTTGGGAAAATGAAAAAATCAACCAGACACAGGGACCCCAAAGTTGAGGGCTGCTGTCTTGACAAGTACCTCCACTCCGGTACACGTTTCATATCCCAGGAAAGAGCCAAGTGGACAAAGACGAGTGGACAAGTGGACAAAGACAAGTGGACAAGTGGACAAGTGGTGCTACGTAGGTCCAATGGAGTGTCACTCAGCCATGAAATCCACGTCATGAGGCTGGTAGCAGCATCCTGAGTGGATTTAGGTACGATCATCCTCAGTGAAATAAGTCCCACAAAAAAAGAAACTTATGATATCACTTATCGAGGGAATGTAAAAATCGCTCCCCATGCACTGAATCCCCAAACAGAACAGAGTCACGCTTTTAGAAAACACACTTATGCCTGCTTCAGGGGAAAGGTGAGGTGGGGTGACGCATAAAACTCGAGTTTGAAATGAGCACAGATACCCTTCCGAAAACCGAATATGGAATGGACACGACCTACTCCTTGCTCAATCAACTGGACTCACCAGACCCTGTTCATCGCACAAGTATCTATCCGACTAGTAAGCATCTTAAAAGCTAAGTCTTGATATCTCTGTGTAAGTGCATCAAGTGTGTGTAAAGCGGCCTAAAACCAGCAGGGAAAATCAGCTCAGACCCATTCTGAGGATACATTTCCAACATAAAGAAGAAACAAGCAGGGCAAAACAGAGAGAAATTCTTCCAAAATGCGTTCAGGGACTGGCATGCAACCAGGATTGACCACATCTACAGCCCCAGCGGCAGAAGACATAAGGCTGGACACTCTTGGGGCTGAGACGATTGGTGAGGTTGGGAAAGCAAATGCAGACCCTTGAAAGGAATCCTGCGTGCTCCCCATTCCATGGGTCCCAACTCTCCAGGTTCAACGCAATCTTCCGACAGCGAAAGCACTCATTGGAAACCCAGCGGTTGCTACACCGTGGGATCGGGAAAGCTTTCTGAAACTCACCTCAGTTTTCATCTCCTGGTGCTCGTGTTCTCCATTCAGGCCCCCTTACTAACAATCTCCCCACTTGGAGACTCGGCGCCTTTCCATGCCTCTTTCGTACCGTCTGCAATTTGTCCGCAGGATGAACTGCAAGAGGGGGAACCAATGAGAGACCCGCTGGAGGTGTTTGGTCGGGCACATGTCACTCTCATTTCCCATCACGAAGAAGAATTCACCAGCCGTTCAGCCTGCCACCCCGGATCGACAATAGGGCGTGAAGCCATCCAGCCGTGTTGCGTCCCACTCACAAAAAAGCGACTTGGGAAATGGAGCTCAGGGGCACTGCACTTCCCAAACCTGCAGAGTTCTAAACGATAACTATCGCCCCAAAATATATTGAGGTCAGGCTACGAAGAGGCGCTGAACGCAAGGCAGAACTGCAGGAAACGGATGTCAACGGGTACATCGGAATGGCCCCGATAGCACATGAAAAGCGCCAGAACGTGGACAATGATGCGGTTGGCCAAAAAGGGCGTATGCGTTTTTTCCTGAATATATTCAGGAAAAAACGCATACGCCCTTTTTGGCCAACCAAGCAACCTGGGAGAGCAAATCAGCACTACAAAGAAATCTCTCGCCCCCCCCCCCCGGGGCAAAAGGGCCAGGCGAAAAAAGTCTAAAAACCAGAAAGGCAGGACAGGCCACGGAGTCAAGGGAGCCTTGTTAAGCTGATGGGCGGGATGTCAATGGCCAACAGCCAATCTTCACAAGTGTATCCTCTTTCCCAAACCATGGAAAACACAGAACCACAGAGCATAGGGCACTTCCACACATGGGCGTTGACCTTGGGAAAATGAAAAAATCAACCAGACACAGGGACCCCAAAGTTGAGGGCTGCTGTCTTGACAAGTACCTCCACTCCGGTACACGTTTCATATCCCAGGAAAGAGCCAAGTGGACAAAGACGAGTGGACAAGTGGACAAAGACAAGTGGACAAGTGGACAAGTGGTGCTACGTAGGTCCAATGGAGTGTCACTCAGCCATGAAATCCACGTCATGAGGCTGGTAGCAGCATCCTGAGTGGATTTAGGTACGATCATCCTCAGTGAAATAAGTCCCACAAAAAAAGAAACTTATGATATCACTTATCGAGGGAATGTAAAAATCGCTCCCCATGCACTGAATCCCCAAACAGAACAGAGTCACGCTTTTAGAAAACACACTTATGCCTGCTTCAGGGGAAAGGTGAGGTGGGGTGACGCATAAAACTCGAGTTTGAAATGAGCACAGATACCCTTCCGAAAACCGAATATGGAATGGACACGACCTACTCCTTGCTCAATCAACTGGACTCACCAGACCCTGTTCATCGCACAAGTATCTATCCGACTAGTAAGCATCTTAAAAGCTAAGTCTTGATATCTCTGTGTAAGTGCATCAAGTGTGTGTAAAGCGGCCTAAAACCAGCAGGGAAAATCAGCTCAGACCCATTCTGAGGATACATTTCCAACATAAAGAAGAAACAAGCAGGGCAAAACAGAGAGAAATTCTTCCAAAATGCGTTCAGGGACTGGCATGCAACCAGGATTGACCACATCTACAGCCCCAGCGGCAGAAGACATAAGGCTGGACACTCTTGGGGCTGAGACGATTGGTGAGGTTGGGAAAGCAAATGCAGACCCTTGAAAGGAATCCTGCGTGCTCCCCATTCCATGGGTCCCAACTCTCCAGGTTCAACGCAATCTTCCGACAGCGAAAGCACTCATTGGAAACCCAGCGGTTGCTACACCGTGGGATCGGGAAAGCTTTCTGAAACTCACCTCAGTTTTCATCTCCTGGTGCTCGTGTTCTCCATTCAGGCCCCCTTACTAACAATCTCCCCACTTGGAGACTCGGCGCCTTTCCATGCCTCTTTCGTACCGTCTGCAATTTGTCCGCAGGATGAACTGCAAGAGGGGGAACCAATGAGAGACCCGCTGGAGGTGTTTGGTCGGGCACATGTCACTCTCATTTCCCATCACGAAGAAGAATTCACCAGCCGTTCAGCCTGCCACCCCGGATCGACAATAGGGCGTGAAGCCATCCAGCCGTGTTGCGTCCCACTCACAAAAAAGCGACTTGGGAAATGGAGCTCAGGGGCACTGCACTTCCCAAACCTGCAGAGTTCTAAACGATAACTATCGCCCCAAAATATATTGAGGTCAGGCTACGAAGAGGCGCTGAACGCAAGGCAGAACTGCAGGAAACGGATGTCAACGGGTACATCGGAATGGCCCCGATAGCACATGAAAAGCGCCAGAACGTGGACAATGATGCGGTTGGCCAAAAAGGGCGTATGCGTTTTTTCCTGAATATATTCAGGAAAAAACGCATACGCCCTTTTTGGCCAACCAAGCAACCTGGGAGAGCAAATCAGCACTACAAAGAAATCTCTCGGCCCCCCCCCCCGGGGCAAAAGGGCCAGGCGAAAAAAGTCTAAAAACCAGAAAGGCAGGACAGGCCACGGAGTCAAGGGAGCCTTGTTAAGCTGATGGGCGGGATGTCAATGGCCAACAGCCAATCTTCACAAGTGTATCCTCTTTCCCAAACCATGGAAAACACAGAACCACAGAGCATAGGGCACTTCCACACATGGGCGTTGACCTTGGGAAAATGAAAAAATCAACCAGACACAGGGACCCCAAAGTTGAGGGCTGCTGTCTTGACAAGTACCTCCACTCCGGTACACGTTTCATATCCCAGGAAAGAGCCAAGTGGACAAAGACGAGTGGACAAGTGGACAAAGACAAGTGGACAAGTGGACAAGTGGTGCTACGTAGGTCCAATGGAGTGTCACTCAGCCATGAAATCCACGTCATGAGGCTGGTAGCAGCATCCTGAGTGGATTTAGGTACGATCATCCTCAGTGAAATAAGTCCCACAAAAAAAGAAACTTATGATATCACTTATCGAGGGAATGTAAAAATCGCTCCCCATGCACTGAATCCCCAAACAGAACAGAGTCACGCTTTTAGAAAACACACTTATGCCTGCTTCAGGGGAAAGGTGAGGTGGGGTGACGCATAAAACTCGAGTTTGAAATGAGCACAGATACCCTTCCGAAAACCGAATATGGAATGGACACGACCTACTCCTTGCTCAATCAACTGGACTCACCAGACCCTGTTCATCGCACAAGTATCTATCCGACTAGTAAGCATCTTAAAAGCTAAGTCTTGATATCTCTGTGTAAGTGCATCAAGTGTGTGTAAAGCGGCCTAAAACCAGCAGGGAAAATCAGCTCAGACCCATTCTGAGGATACATTTCCAACATAAAGAAGAAACAAGCAGGGCAAAACAGAGAGAAATTCTTCCAAAATGCGTTCAGGGACTGGCATGCAACCAGGATTGACCACATCTACAGCCCCAGCGGCAGAAGACATAAGGCTGGACACTCTTGGGGCTGAGACGATTGGTGAGGTTGGGAAAGCAAATGCAGACCCTTGAAAGGAATCCTGCGTGCTCCCCATTCCATGGGTCCCAACTCTCCAGGTTCAACGCAATCTTCCGACAGCGAAAGCACTCATTGGAAACCCAGCGGATGCTACACCGTGGGATCGGGAAAGCTTTCTGAAACTCACCTCAGTTTTCATCTCCTGGTGCTCGTGTTCTCCATTCAGGCCCCCTTACTAACAATCTCCCCACTTGGAGACTCGGCGCCTTTCCATGCCTCTTTCGTACCGTCTGCAATTTGTCCGCAGGATGAACTGCAAGAGGGGGAACCAATGAGAGACTCGCTGGAGGTGTTTGGTCGGGCACATGTCACTCTCATTTCCCATCACGAAGAAGAATTCACCAGCCGTTCAGCCTGCCACCCCGGATCGACAATAGGGCGTGAAGCCATCCAGCCGTGTTGCGTCCCACTCACAAAAAAGCGACTTGGGAAATGGAGCTCAGGGGCACTGCACTTCCCAAACCTGCAGAGTTCTAAACGATAACTATCGCCCCAAAATATATTGAGGTCAGGCTACGAAGAGGCGCTGAACGCAAGGCAGAACTGCAGGAAACGGATGTCAACGGGTACATCGGAATGGCCCCGATAGCACATGAAAAGCGCCAGAACGTGGACAATGATGCGGTTGGCCAAAAAGGGCGTATGCGTTTTTTCCTGAATATATTCAGGAAAAAACGCATACGCCCTTTTTGGCCAACCAAGCAACCTGGGAGAGCAAATCAGCACTACAAAGAAATCTCTCGCCCCCCCCCACCCCGGGGCAAAAGGGCCAGGCGAAAAAAGTCTAAAAACCAGAAAGGCAGGACAGGCCACGGAGTCAAGGGAGCCTTGTTAAGCTGATGGGCGGGATGTCAATGGCCAACAGCCAATCTTCACAAGTGTATCCTCTTTCCCAAACCATGTAAAACACAGAACCACAGAGCATAGGGCACTTCCACACATGGGCGTTGACCTTGGGAAAATGAAAAAATCAACCAGACACAGGGACCCCAAAGTTGAGGGCTGCTGTCTTGACAAGAACCTCCACTCCGGTACACGTTTCATATCCCAGGAAAGAGCCAAGTGGACAAAGACGAGTGGACAAGTGGACAAAGACAAGTGGACAAGTGGACAAGTGGTGCTACGTAGGTCCAATGGAGTGTCACTCAGCCATGAAATCCACGTCATGAGGCTGGTAGCAGCATCCTGAGTGGATTTAGGTACGATCATCCTCAGTGAAATAAGTCCCACAAAAAAAGAAACTTATGATATCACTTATCGAGGGAATGTAAAAATCGCTCCCCATGCACTGAATCCCCAAACAGAACAGAGTCACGCTTTTAGAAAACACACTTATGCCTGCTTCAGGGGAAAGGTGAGGTGAGGTGATGCATAAAACTCGAGTTTGAAATGAGCACAGATACCCTTCCGAAAACCGAATATGGAATGGACACGACCTACTCCTTGCTCAATCAACTGGACTCACCAGACCCTGTTCATCGCACAAGTATCTATCCGACTAGTAAGCATCTTAAAAGCTAAGTCTTGATATCTCTGTGTAAGTGCATCAAGTGTGTGTAAAGCGGCCTAAAACCAGCAGGGAAAAACAGCTCAGACCCATTCTGAGGATACATTTCCAACATAAAGAAGAAACAAGCATGGCAAAACAGAGAGAAATTCTTCCAAAATGCGTTCAGGGACTGGCATGCAACCAGGATTGACCACATCTACAGCCCCAGCGGCAGAAGACATAAGGCTGGACACTCTTGGGGCTGAGACGATTGGTGAGGTTGGGAAAGTAAATGCAGACCCTTGAAAGGAATCCTGCGTGCTCCCCATTCCATGGGTCCCAACTCTCCAGGTTCAACGCAATCTTCCGACAGCGAAAGCACTCATTGGAAACCCAGCGGATGCTACACCGTGGGATCGGGAAAGCTTTCTGAAACTCACCTCAGTTTTCATCTCCTGGTGCTCGTGTTCTCCATTCAGGCCCCCTTACTAACAATCTCCCCACTTGGAGACTCGGCGCCTTTCCATGCCTCTTTCGTACCGTCTGCAATTTGTCCGCAGGATGAACTGCAAGAGGGGGAACCAATGAGAGACTCGCTGGAGGTGTTTGGTCGGGCACATGTCACTCTCATTTCCCATCACGAAGAAGAGTTCACCAGCGGTTCAGCCTGCCACCCCGGATCGACAATAGGGCGTGAAGACATCCAGCCGTGTTGCGTCCCACTCACAAAAAAGCGACTTGGGAAATGGAGCTCAGGGGCACTGCACTTCCCAAACCTGCAGAATTCTAAACGATAACTATCGCCCCAAAATATATTGAGGTCAGGCTACGAAGAGGCGCTGAACGCAAGGCAGAACTGCAGGAAACGGATGTCAACGGGTACATCGGAATGGCCCCGATAGCACATGAAAAGCGCCAGAACGTGGACAATGATGCGGTTGGCCAAAAAGGGCGTATGCGTTTTTTCCTGAATATATTCAGGAAAAAACGCATACGCCCTTTTTGGCCAACCAAGCAACCTGGGAGAGCAAATCAGCACTACAAAGAAATCTCTCGCCCCCCCCCGGGGCAAAAGGGCCAGGCGAAAAAAGTCTAAAAACCAGAAAGGCAGGACAGCCCACGGAGTCAAGGGAGCCTTGTTAAGCTGATGGGCGGGATGTCAATGGCCAACAGCCAATCTTCACAAGTGTATCCTCTTTCCCAAACCATGTAAAACACAGAACCACAGAGCATAGGGCACTTCCACACATGGGCGTTGACCTTGGGAAAATGAAAAAATCAACCAGACACAGGGACCCCAAAGTTGAGGGCTGCTGTCTTGACAAGAACCTCCACTCCGGTACACGTTTCATATCCCAGGAAAGAGCCAAGTGGACAAAGACGAGTGGACAAGTGGACAAAGACAAGTGGACAAGTGGACAAGTGGTGCTACGTAGGTCCAATGGAGTGTCACTCAGCCATGAAATCCACGTCATGAGGCTGGTAGCAGCATCCTGAGTGGATTTAGGTACGATCATCCTCAGTGAAATAAGTCCCACAAAAAAAGAAACTTATGATATCACTTATCGAGGGAATGTAAAAATCGCTCCCCATGCACTGAATCCCCAAACAGAACAGAGTCACGCTTTTAGAAAACACACTTATGCCTGCTTCAGGGGAAAGGTGAGGTGGGGTGACGCATAAAACTCGAGTTTGAAATGAGCACAGATACCCTTCCGAAAACCGAATATGGAATGGACACGACCTACTCCTTGCTCAATCAACTGGACTCACCAGACCCTGTTCATCGCACAAGTATCTATCCGACTAGTAAGCATCTTAAAAGCTAAGTCTTGATATCTCTGTGTAAGTGCATCAAGTGTGTGTAAAGCGGCCTAAAACCAGCAGGGAAAATCAGCTCAGACCCATTCTGAGGATACATTTCCAACATAAAGAAGAAACAAGCAGGGCAAAACAGAGAGAAATTCTTCCAAAATGCGTTCAGGGACTGGCATGCAACCAGGATTGACCACATCTACAGCCCCAGCGGCAGAAGACATAAGGCTGGACACTCTTGGGGCTGAGACGATTGGTGAGGTTGGGAAAGCAAATGCAGACCCTTGAAAGGAATCCTGCGTGCTCCCCATTCCATGGGTCCCAACTCTCCAGGTTCAACGCAATCTTCCGACAGCGAAAGCACTCATTGGAAACCCAGCGGATGCTACACCGTGGGATCGGGAAAGCTTTCTGAAACTCACCTCAGTTTTCATCTCCTGGTGCTCGTGTTCTCCATTCAGGCCCCCTTACTAACAATCTCCCCACTTGGAGACTCGGCGCCTTTCCATGCCTCTTTCGTACCGTCTGCAATTTGTCCGCAGGATGAACTGCAAGAGGGGGAACCAATGAGAGACTCGCTGGAGGTGTTTGGTCGGGCACATGTCACTCTCATTTCCCATCACGAAGAAGAATTCACCAGCCGTTCAGCCTGCCACCCCGGATCGACAATAGGGCGTGAAGCCATCCAGCCGTGTTGCGTCCCACTCACAAAAAAGCGACTTGGGAAATGGAGCTCAGGGGCACTGCACTTCCCAAACCTGCAGAGTTCTAAACGATAACTATCGCCCCAAAATATATTGAGGTCAGGCTACGAAGAGGCGCTGAACGCAAGGCAGAACTGCAGGAAACGGATGTCAACGGGTACATCGGAATGGCCCCGATAGCACATGAAAAGCGCCAGAACGTGGACAATGATGCGGTTGGCCAAAAAGGGCGTATGCGTTTTTTCCTGAATATATTCAGGAAAAAACGCATACGCCCTTTTTGGCCAACCAAGCAACCTGGGAGAGCAAATCAGCACTACAAAGAAATCTCTCGCCCCCCCCCCCGGGGCAAAAGGGCCAGGCGAAAAAAGTCTAAAAACCAGAAAGGCAGGACAGGCCACGGAGTCAAGGGAGCCTTGTTAAGCTGATGGGCGGGATGTCAATGGCCAACAGCCAATCTTCACAAGTGTATCCTCTTTCCCAAACCATGTAAAACACAGAACCACAGAGCATAGGGCACTTCCACACATGGGCGTTGACCTTGGGAAAATGAAAAAATCAACCAGACACAGGGACCCCAAAGTTGAGGGCTGCTGTCTTGACAAGAACCTCCACTCCGGTACACGTTTCATATCCCAGGAAAGAGCCAAGTGGACAAAGACGAGTGGACAAGTGGACAAAGACAAGTGGACAAGTGGACAAGTGGTGCTACGTAGGTCCAATGGAGTGTCACTCAGCCATGAAATCCACGTCATGAGGCTGGTAGCAGCATCCTGAGTGGATTTAGGTACGATCATCCTCAGTGAAATAAGTCCCACAAAAAAAGAAACTTATGATATCACTTATCGAGGGAATGTAAAAATCGCTCCCCATGCACTGAATCCCCAAACAGAACAGAGTCACGCTTTTAGAAAACACACTTATGCCTGCTTCAGGGGAAAGGTGAGGTGAGGTGATGCATAAAACTCGAGTTTGAAATGAGCACAGATACCCTTCCGAAAACCGAATATGGAATGGACACGACCTACTCCTTGCTCAATCAACTGGACTCACCAGACCCTGTTCATCGCACAAGTATCTATCCGACTAGTAAGCATCTTAAAAGCTAAGTCTTGATATCTCTGTGTAAGTGCATCAAGTGTGTGTAAAGCGGCCTAAAACCAGCAGGGAAAAACAGCTCAGACCCATTCTGAGGATACATTTCCAACATAAAGAAGAAACAAGCATGGCAAAACAGAGAGAAATTCTTCCAAAATGCGTTCAGGGACTGGCATGCAACCAGGATTGACCACATCTACAGCCCCAGCGGCAGAAGACATAAGGCTGGACACTCTTGGGGCTGAGACGATTGGTGAGGTTGGGAAAGTAAATGCAGACCCTTGAAAGGAATCCTGCGTGCTCCCCATTCCATGGGTCCCAACTCTCCAGGTTCAACGCAATCTTCCGACAGCGAAAGCACTCATTGGAAACCCAGCGGATGCTACACCGTGGGATCGGGAAAGCTTTCTGAAACTCACCTCAGTTTTCATCTCCTGGTGCTCGTGTTCTCCATTCAGGCCCCCTTACTAACAATCTCCCCACTTGGAGACTCGGCGCCTTTCCATGCCTCTTTCGTACCGTCTGCAATTTGTCCGCAGGATGAACTGCAAGAGGGGGAACCAATGAGAGACTCGCTGGAGGTGTTTGGTCGGGCACATGTCACTCTCATTTCCCATCACGAAGAAGAGTTCACCAGCGGTTCAGCCTGCCACCCCGGATCGACAATAGGGCGTGAAGACATCCAGCCGTGTTGCGTCCCACTCACAAAAAAGCGACTTGGGAAATGGAGCTCAGGGGCACTGCACTTCCCAAACCTGCAGAATTCTAAACGATAACTATCGCCCCAAAATATATTGAGGTCAGGCTACGAAGAGGCGCTGAACGCAAGGCAGAACTGCAGGAAACGGATGTCAACGGGTACATCGGAATGGCCCCGATAGCACATGAAAAGCGCCAGAACGTGGACAATGATGCGGTTGGCCAAAAAGGGCGTATGCGTTTTTTCCTGAATATATTCAGGAAAAAACGCATACGCCCTTTTTGGCCAACCAAGCAACCTGGGAGAGCAAATCAGCACTACAAAGAAATCTCTCGCCCCCCCCCGGGGCAAAAGGGCCAGGCGAAAAAAGTCTAAAAACCAGAAAGGCAGGACAGCCCACGGAGTCAAGGGAGCCTTGTTAAGCTGATGGGCGGGATGTCAATGGCCAACAGCCAATCTTCACAAGTGTATCCTCTTTCCCAAACCATGTAAAACACAGAACCACAGAGCATAGGGCACTTCCACACATGGGCGTTGACCTTGGGAAAATGAAAAAATCAACCAGACACAGGGACCCCAAAGTTGAGGGCTGCTGTCTTGACAAGAACCTCCACTCCGGTACACGTTTCATATCCCAGGAAAGAGCCAAGTGGACAAAGACGAGTGGACAAGTGGACAAAGACAAGTGGACAAGTGGACAAGTGGTGCTACGTAGGTCCAATGGAGTGTCACTCAGCCATGAAATCCACGTCATGAGGCTGGTAGCAGCATCCTGAGTGGATTTAGGTACGATCATCCTCAGTGAAATAAGTCCCACAAAAAAAGAAACTTATGATATCACTTATCGAGGGAATGTAAAAATCGCTCCCCATGCACTGAATCCCCAAACAGAACAGAGTCACGCTTTTAGAAAACACACTTATGCCTGCTTCAGGGGAAAGGTGAGGTGGGGTGACGCATAAAACTCGAGTTTGAAATGAGCACAGATACCCTTCCGAAAACCGAATATGGAATGGACACGACCTACTCCTTGCTCAATCAACTGGACTCACCAGACCCTGTTCATCGCACAAGTATCTATCCGACTAGTAAGCATCTTAAAAGCTAAGTCTTGATATCTCTGTGTAAGTGCATCAAGTGTGTGTAAAGCGGCCTAAAACCAGCAGGGAAAATCAGCTCAGACCCATTCTGAGGATACATTTCCAACATAAAGAAGAAACAAGCAGGGCAAAACAGAGAGAAATTCTTCCAAAATGCGTTCAGGGACTGGCATGCAACCAGGATTGACCACATCTACAGCCCCAGCGGCAGAAGACATAAGGCTGGACACTCTTGGGGCTGAGACGATTGGTGAGGTTGGGAAAGCAAATGCAGACCCTTGAAAGGAATCCTGCGTGCTCCCCATTCCATGGGTCCCAACTCTCCAGGTTCAACGCAATCTTCCGACAGCGAAAGCACTCATTGGAAACCCAGCGGATGCTACACCGTGGGATCGGGAAAGCTTTCTGAAACTCACCTCAGTTTTCATCTCCTGGTGCTCGTGTTCTCCATTCAGGCCCCCTTACTAACAATCTCCCCACTTGGAGACTCGGCGCCTTTCCATGCCTCTTTCGTACCGTCTGCAATTTGTCCGCAGGATGAACTGCAAGAGGGGGAACCAATGAGAGACTCGCTGGAGGTGTTTGGTCGGGCACATGTCACTCTCATTTCCCATCACGAAGAAGAATTCACCAGCCGTTCAGCCTGCCACCCCGGATCGACAATAGGGCGTGAAGCCATCCAGCCGTGTTGCGTCCCACTCACAAAAAAGCGACTTGGGAAATGGAGCTCAGGGGCACTGCACTTCCCAAACCTGCAGAGTTCTAAACGATAACTATCGCCCCAAAATATATTGAGGTCAGGCTACGAAGAGGCGCTGAACGCAAGGCAGAACTGCAGGAAACGGATGTCAACGGGTACATCGGAATGGCCCCGATAGCACATGAAAAGCGCCAGAACGTGGACAATGATGCGGTTGGCCAAAAAGGGCGTATGCGTTTTTTCCTGAATATATTCAGGAAAAAACGCATACGCCCTTTTTGGCCAACCAAGCAACCTGGGAGAGCAAATCAGCACTACAAAGAAATCTCTCGCCCCCCCCCCGGGGCAAAAGGGCCAGGCGAAAAAAGTCTAAAAACCAGAAAGGCAGGACAGCCCACGGAGTCAAGGGAGCCTTGTTAAGCTGATGGGCGGGATGTCAATGGCCAACAGCCAATCTTCACAAGTGTATCCTCTTTCCCAAACCATGTAAAACACAGAACCACAGAGCATAGGGCACTTCCACACATGGGCGTTGACCTTGGGAAAATGAAAAAATCAACCAGACACAGGGACCCCAAAGTTGAGGGCTGCTGTCTTGACAAGTACCTCCACTCCGGTACACGTTTCATATCCCAGGAAAGAGCCAAGTGGACAAAGACGAGTGGACAAGTGGACAAAGACAAGTGGACAAGTGGACAAGTGGTGCTACGTAGGTCCAATGGAGTGTCACTCAGCCATGAAATCCACGTCATGAGGCTGGTAGCAGCATCCTGAGTGGATTTAGGTACGATCATCCTCAGTGAAATAAGTCCCACAAAAAAAGAAACTTATGATATCACTTATCGAGGGAATGTAAAAATCGCTCCCCATGCACTGAATCCCCAAACAGAACAGAGTCACGCTTTTAGAAAACACACTTATGCCTGCTTCAGGGGAAAGGTGAGGTGGGGTGACGCATAAAACTCGAGTTTGAAATGAGCACAGATACCCTTCCGAAAACCGAATATGGAATGGACACGACCTACTCCTTGCTCAATCAACTGGACTCACCAGACCCTGTTCATCGCACAAGTATCTATCCGACTAGTAAGCATCTTAAAAGCTAAGTCTTGATATCTCTGTGTAAGTGCATCAAGTGTGTGTAAAGCGGCCTAAAACCAGCAGGGAAAATCAGCTCAGACCCATTCTGAGGATACATTTCCAACATAAAGAAGAAACAAGCAGGGCAAAACAGAGAGAAATTCTTCCAAAATGCGTTCAGGGACTGGCATGCAACCAGGATTGACCACATCTACAGCCCCAGCGGCAGAAGACATAAGGCTGGACACTCTTGGGGCTGAGACGATTGGTGAGGTTGGGAAAGCAAATGCAGACCCTTGAAAGGAATCCTGCGTGCTCCCCATTCCATGGGTCCCAACTCTCCAGGTTCAACGCAATCTTCCGACAGCGAAAGCACTCATTGGAAACCCAGCGGTTGCTACACCGTGGAATCGGGAAAGCTTTCTGAAACTCACCTCAGTTTTCATCTCCTGGTGCTCGTGTTCTCCATTCAGGCCCCCTTACTAACAATCTCCCCACTTGGAGACTCGGCGCCTTTCCATGCCTCTTTCGTACCGTCTGCAATTTGTCCGCAGGATGAACTGCAAGAGGGGGAACCAATGAGAGACCCGCTGGAGGTGTTTGGTCGGGCACATGTCACTCTCATTTCCCATCACGAAGAAGAATTCACCAGCGGTTCAGCCTCCCACCCCGGATCGACAATAGGGCGTGAAGCCATCCAGCCGTGTTGCGTCCCACTCACAAAAAAGCGACTTGGGAAATGGAGCTCAGGGGCACTGCACTTCCCAAACCTGCAGAGTTCTAAACGATAACTATCGCCCCAAAATATATTGAGGTCAGGCTACGAAGAGGCGCTGAACGCAAGGCAGAACTGCAGGAAACGGATGTCAACGGGTACATCGGAATGGCCCCGATAGCACATGAAAAGCGCCAGAACGTGGACAATGATGCGGTTGGCCAAAAAGGGCGTATGCGTTTTTTCCTGAATATATTCAGGAAAAAACGCATACGCCCTTTTTGGCCAACCAAGCAACCTGGGAGAGCAAATCAGCACTACAAAGAAATCTCTCGCCCCCCCCCCCCCACGGGGCAAAAGGGCCAGGCGAAAAAAGTCTAAAAACCAGAAAGGCAGGACAGGCCACGGAGTCAAGGGAGCCTTGTTAAGCTGATGGGCGGGATGTCAATGGCCAACAGCCAATCTTCACAAGTGTATCCTCTTTCCCAAACCATGTAAAACACAGAACCACAGAGCATAGGGCACTTCCACACATGGGCGTTGACCTTGGGAAAATGAAAAAATCAACCAGACACAGGGACCCCAAAGTTGAGGGCTGCTGTCTTGACAAGTACCTCCACTCCGGTACACGTTTCATATCCCAGGAAAGACCCAAGTGGACAAAGACGAGTGGACAAGTGGACAAAGACAAGTGGACAAGTGGACAAGTGGTGCTATGTAGGTCCAATGGAGTGTCACTCAGCCATGAAATCCACGTCATGAGGCTGGTAGCAGCATCCTGAGTGGATTTAGGTACGATCATCCTCAGTGAAATAAGTCCCACAAAAAAAGAAACTTATGATATCACTTATCGAGGGAATGTAAAAATCGCTCCCCATGCACTGAATCCCCAAACAGAACAGAGTCACGCTTTTAGAAAACACACTTATGCCTGCTTCAGGGGAAAGGTGAGGTGGGGTGACGCATAAAACTCGAGTTTGAAATGAGCACAGATACCCTTCCGAAAACCGAATATGGAATGGACACGACCTACTCCTTGCTCAATCAACTGGACTCACCAGACCCTGTTCATCGCACAAGTATCTATCTGACTAGTAAGCATCTTAAAAGCTAAGTCTTGATATCTCTGTGTAAGTGCATCAAGTGTGTGTAAAGCGGCCTAAAACCAGCAGGGAAAATCAGCTCAGACCCATTCTGAGGATACATTTCCAACATAAAGAAGAAACAAGCAGGGCAAAACAGAGAGAAATTCTTCCAAAATGCGTTCAGGGACTGGCATGCAACCAGGATTGACCACATCTACAGCCCCAGCGGCAGAAGACATAAGGCTGGACACTCTTGGGGCTGAGACGATTGGTGAGGTTGGGAAAGCAAATGCAGACCCTTGAAAGGAATCCTGCGTGCTCCCCATTCCATGGGTCCCAACTCTCCAGGTTCAACGCAATCTTCCGACAGCGAAAGCACTCATTGGAAACCCAGCGGTTGCTACACCGTGGGATCGGGAAAGCTTTCTGAAACTCACCTCAGTTTTCATCTCCTGGTGCTCGTGTTCTCCATTCAGGCCCCCTTACTAACAATCTCCCCACTTGGAGACTCGGCGCCTTTTCATGCCTCTTTCGTACTGTCTGCAATTTGTCCGCAGGATGAACTGCAAGAGGGGGAACCAATGAGAGACCCGCTGGAGGTGTTTGGTCGGGCACATGTCACTCTCATTTCCCATCACGAAGAAGAATTCACCAGCCGTTCAGCCTGCCACCCCGGATCGACAATAGGGCGTGAAGCCATCCAGCCGTGTTGCGTCCCACTCACAAAAAAGCGACTTGGGAAATGGAGCTCAGGGGCACTGCACTTCCCAAACCTGCAGAGTTCTAAACGATAACTATCGCCCCAAAATATATTGAGGTCAGGCTACGAAGAGGCGCTGAACGCAAGGCAGAACTGCAGGAAACGGATGTCAACGGGTACATCGGAATGGCCCCGATAGCACATGAAAAGCGCCAGAACGTGGACAATGATGCGGTTGGCCAAAAAGGGCGTATGCGTTTTTTCCTGAATATATTCAGGAAAAAACGCATACGCCCTTTTTGGCCAACCAAGCAACCTGGGAGAGCAAATCAGCACTACAAAGAAATCTCTCGCCCCCCCCCCCCCACGGGGCAAAAGGGCCAGGCGAAAAAAGTCTAAAAACCAGAAAGGCAGGACAGGCCACGGAGTCAAGGGAGCCTTGTTAAGCTGATGGGCGGGATGTCAATGGCCAACAGCCAATCTTCACAAGTGTATCCTCTTTCCCAAACCATGTAAAACACAGAACCACAGAGCATAGGGCACTTCCACACATGGGCGTTGACCTTGGGAAAATGAAAAAATCAACCAGACACAGGGACCCCAAAGTTGAGGGCTGCTGTCTTGACAAGTACCTCCACTCCGGTACACGTTTCATATCCCAGGAAAGAGCCAAGTGGACAAAGACGAGTGGACAAGTGGACAAAGACAAGTGGACAAGTGGACAAGTGGTGCTACGTAGGTCCAATGGAGTGTCACTCAGCCATGAAATCCACGTCATGAGGCTGGTAGCAGCATCCTGAGTGGATTTAGGTACGATCATCCTCAGTGAAATAAGTCCCACAAAAAAAGAAACTTATGATATCACTTATCGAGGGAATGTAAAAATCGCTCCCCATGCACTGAATCCCCAAACAGAACAGAGTCACGCTTTTAGAAAACACACTTATGCCTGCTTCAGGGGAAAGGTGAGGTGGGGTGACGCATAAAACTCGAGTTTGAAATGAGCACAGATACCCTTCCGAAAACCGAATATGGAATGGACACGACCTACTCCTTGCTCAATCAACTGGACTCACCAGACCCTGTTCATCGCACAAGTATCTATCCGACTAGTAAGCATCTTAAAAGCTAAGTCTTGATATCTCTGTGTAAGTGCATCAAGTGTGTGTAAAGCGGCCTAAAACCAGCAGGGAAAATCAGCTCAGACCCATTCTGAGGATACATTTCCAACATAAAGAAGAAACAAGCAGGGCAAAACAGAGAGAAATTCTTCCAAAATGCGTTCAGGGACTGGCATGCAACCAGGATTGACCACATCTACAGCCCCAGCGGCAGAAGACATAAGGCTGGACACTCTTGGGGCTGAGACGATTGGTGAGGTTGGGAAAGCAAATGCAGACCCTTGAAAGGAATCCTGCGTGCTCCCCATTCCATGGGTCCCAACTCTCCAGGTTCAACGCAATCTTCCGACAGCGAAAGCACTCATTGGAAACCCAGCGGTTGCTACACCGTGGGATCGGGAAAGCTTTCTGAAACTCACCTCAGTTTTCATCTCCTGGTGCTCGTGTTCTCCATTCAGGCCCCCTTACTAACAATCTCCCCACTTGGAGACTCGGCGCCTTTCCATGCCTCTTTCGTACCGTCTGCAATTTGTCCGCAGGATGAACTGCAAGAGGGGGAACCAATGAGAGACCCGCTGGAGGTGTTTGGTCGGGCACATGTCACTCTCATTTCCCATCACGAAGAAGAATTCACCAGCCGTTCAGCCTGCCACCCCGGATCGACAATAGGGCGTGAAGCCATCCAGCCGTGTTGCGTCCCACTCACAAAAAAGCGACTTGGGAAATGGAGCTCAGGGGCACTGCACTTCCCAAACCTGCAGAGTTCTAAACGATAACTATCGCCCCAAAATATATTGAGGTCAGGCTACGAAGAGGCGCTGAACGCAAGGCAGAACTGCAGGAAACGGATGTCAACGGGTACATCGGAATGGCCCCGATAGCACATGAAAAGCGCCAGAACGTGGACAATGATGCGGTTGGCCAAAAAGGGCGTATGCGTTTTTTCCTGAATATATTCAGGAAAAAACGCATACGCCCTTTTTGGCCAACCAAGCAACCTGGGAGAGCAAATCAGCACTACAAAGAAATCTCTCGCCCCCCCCCCCCGGGGCAAAAGGGCCAGGCGAAAAAAGTCTAAAAACCAGAAAGGCAGGACAGGCCACGGAGTCAAGGGAGCCTTGTTAAGCTGATGGGCGGGATGTCAATGGCCAACAGCCAATCTTCACAAGTGTATCCTCTTTCCCAAACCATGGAAAACACAGAACCACAGAGCATAGGGCACTTCCACACATGGGCGTTGACCTTGGGAAAATGAAAAAATCAACCAGACACAGGGACCCCAAAGTTGAGGGCTGCTGTCTTGACAAGTACCTCCACTCCGGTACACGTTTCATATCCCAGGAAAGAGCCAAGTGGACAAAGACGAGTGGACAAGTGGACAAAGACAAGTGGACAAGTGGACAAGTGGTGCTACGTAGGTCCAATGGAGTGTCACTCAGCCATGAAATCCACGTCATGAGGCTGGTAGCAGCATCCTGAGTGGATTTAGGTACGATCATCCTCAGTGAAATAAGTCCCACAAAAAAAGAAACTTATGATATCACTTATCGAGGGAATGTAAAAATCGCTCCCCATGCACTGAATCCCCAAACAGAACAGAGTCACGCTTTTAGAAAACACACTTATGCCTGCTTCAGGGGAAAGGTGAGGTGGGGTGACGCATAAAACTCGAGTTTGAAATGAGCACAGATACCCTTCCGAAAACCGAATATGGAATGGACACGACCTACTCCTTGCTCAATCAACTGGACTCACCAGACCCTGTTCATCGCACAAGTATCTATCCGACTAGTAAGCATCTTAAAAGCTAAGTCTTGATATCTCTGTGTAAGTGCATCAAGTGTGTGTAAAGCGGCCTAAAACCAGCAGGGAAAATCAGCTCAGACCCATTCTGAGGATACATTTCCAACATAAAGAAGAAACAAGCAGGGCAAAACAGAGAGAAATTCTTCCAAAATGCGTTCAGGGACTGGCATGCAACCAGGATTGACCACATCTACAGCCCCAGCGGCAGAAGACATAAGGCTGGACACTCTTGGGGCTGAGACGATTGGTGAGGTTGGGAAAGCAAATGCAGACCCTTGAAAGGAATCCTGCGTGCTCCCCATTCCATGGGTCCCAACTCTCCAGGTTCAACGCAATCTTCCGACAGCGAAAGCACTCATTGGAAACCCAGCGGTTGCTACACCGTGGGATCGGGAAAGCTTTCTGAAACTCACCTCAGTTTTCATCTCCTGGTGCTCGTGTTCTCCATTCAGGCCCCCTTACTAACAATCTCCCCACTTGGAGACTCGGCGCCTTTTCATGCCTCTTTCGTACCGTCTGCAATTTGTCCGCAGGATGAACTGCAAGAGGGGGAACCAATGAGAGACCCGCTGGAGGTGTTTGGTCGGGCACATGTCACTCTCATTTCCCATCACGAAGAAGAATTCACCAGCCGTTCAGCCTGCCACCCCGGATCGACAATAGGGCGTGAAGCCATCCAGCCGTGTTGCGTCCCACTCACAAAAAAGCGACTTGGGAAATGGAGCTCAGGGGCACTGCACTTCCCAAACCTGCAGAGTTCTAAACGATAACTATCGCCCCAAAATATATTGAGGTCAGGCTACGAAGAGGCGCTGAACGCAAGGCAGAACTGCAGGAAACGGATGTCAACGGGTACATCGGAATGGCCCCGATAGCACATGAAAAGCGCCAGAACGTGGACAATGATGCGGTTGGCCAAAAAGGGCGTATGCGTTTTTTCCTGAATATATTCAGGAAAAAACGCATACGCCCTTTTTGGCCAACCAAGCAACCTGGGAGAGCAAATCAGCACTACAAAGAAATCTCTCGCCCCCCCCCCCCCCACGGGGCAAAAGGGCCAGGCGAAAAAAGTCTAAAAACCAGAAAGGCAGGACAGGCCACGGAGTCAAGGGAGCCTTGTTAAGCTGATGGGCGGGATGTCAATGGCCAACAGCCAATCTTCACAAGTGTATCCTCTTTCCCAAACCATGTCAAACACAGAACCACAGAGCATAGGGCACTTCCACACATGGGCGTTGACCTTGGGAAAATGAAAAAATCAACCAGACACAGGGACCCCAAAGTTGAGGGCTGCTGTCTTGACAAGTACCTCCACTCCGGTACACGTTTCATATCCCAGGAAAGAGCCAAGTGGACAAAGACGAGTGGACAAGTGGACAAAGACAAGTGGACAAGTGGACAAGTGGTGCTACGTAGGTCCAATGGAGTGTCACTCAGCCATGAAATCCACGTCATGAGGCTGGTAGCAGCATCCTGAGTGGATTTAGGTACGATCATCCTCAGTGAAATAAGTCCCACAAAAAAAGAAACTTATGATATCACTTATCGAGGGAATGTAAAAATCGCTCCCCATGCACTGAATCCCCAAACAGAACAGAGTCACGCTTTTAGAAAACACACTTATGCCTGCTTCAGGGGAAAGGTGAGGTGGGGTGACGCATAAAACTCGAGTTTGAAATGAGCACAGATACCCTTCCGAAAACCGAATATGGAATGGACACGACCTACTCCTTGCTCAATCAACTGGACTCACCAGACCCTGTTCATCGCACAAGTATCTATCCGACTAGTAAGCATCTTAAAAGCTAAGTCTTGATATCTCTGTGTAAGTGCATCAAGTGTGTGTAAAGCGGCCTAAAACCAGCAGGGAAAATCAGCTCAGACCCATTCTGAGGATACATTTCCAACATAAAGAAGAAACAAGCAGGGCAAAACAGAGAGAAATTCTTCCAAAATGCGTTCAGGGACTGGCATGCAACCAGGATTGACCACATCTACAGCCCCAGCGGCAGAAGACATAAGGCTGGACACTCTTGGGGCTGAGACGATTGGTGAGGTTGGGAAAGCAAATGCAGACCCTTGAAAGGAATCCTGCGTGCTCCCCATTCCATGGGTCCCAACTCTCCAGGTTCAACGCAATCTTCCGACAGCGAAAGCACTCATTGGAAACCCAGCGGTTGCTACACCGTGGGATCGGGAAAGCTTTCTGAAACTCACCTCAGTTTTCATCTCCTGGTGCTCGTGTTCTCCATTCAGGCCCCCTTACTAACAATCTCCCCACTTGGAGACTCGGCGCCTTTCCATGCCTCTTTCGTACCGTCTGCAATTTGTCCGCAGGATGAACTGCAAGAGGGGGAACCAATGAGAGACCCGCTGGAGGTGTTTGGTCGGGCACATGTCACTCTCATTTCCCATCACGAAGAAGAATTCACCAGCCGTTCAGCCTGCCACCCCGGATCGACAATAGGGCGTGAAGCCATCCAGCCGTGTTGCGTCCCACTCACAAAAAAGCGACTTGGGAAATGGAGCTCAGGGGCACTGCACTTCCCAAACCTGCAGAGTTCTAAACGATAACTATCGCCCCAAAATATATTGAGGTCAGGCTACGAAGAGGCGCTGAACGCAAGGCAGAACTGCAGGAAACGGATGTCAACGGGTACATCGGAATGGCCCCGATAGCACATGAAAAGCGCCAGAACGTGGACAATGATGCGGTTGGCCAAAAAGGGCGTATGCGTTTTTTCCTGAATATATTCAGGAAAAAACGCATACGCCCTTTTTGGCCAACCAAGCAACCTGGGAGAGCAAATCAGCACTACAAAGAAATCTCTCGCCCCCCCCCCCCGGGGCAAAAGGGCCAGGCGAAAAAAGTCTAAAAACCAGAAAGGCAGGACAGGCCACGGAGTCAAGGGAGCCTTGTTAAGCTGATGGGCGGGATGTCAATGGCCAACAGCCAATCTTCACAAGTGTATCCTCTTTCCCAAACCATGGAAAACACAGAACCACAGAGCATAGGGCACTTCCACACATGGGCGTTGACCTTGGGAAAATGAAAAAATCAACCAGACACAGGGACCCCAAAGTTGAGGGCTGCTGTCTTGACAAGTACCTCCACTCCGGTACACGTTTCATATCCCAGGAAAGAGCCAAGTGGACAAAGACGAGTGGACAAGTGGACAAAGACAAGTGGACAAGTGGACAAGTGGTGCTACGTAGGTCCAATGGAGTGTCACTCAGCCATGAAATCCACGTCATGAGGCTGGTAGCAGCATCCTGAGTGGATTTAGGTACGATCATCCTCAGTGAAATAAGTCCCACAAAAAAAGAAACTTATGATATCACTTATCGAGGGAATGTAAAAATCGCTCCCCATGCACTGAATCCCCAAACAGAACAGAGTCACGCTTTTAGAAAACACACTTATGCCTGCTTCAGGGGAAAGGTGAGGTGGGGTGACGCATAAAACTCGAGTTTGAAATGAGCACAGATACCCTTCCGAAAACCGAATATGGAATGGACACGACCTACTCCTTGCTCAATCAACTGGACTCACCAGACCCTGTTCATCGCACAAGTATCTATCCGACTAGTAAGCATCTTAAAAGCTAAGTCTTGATATCTCTGTGTAAGTGCATCAAGTGTGTGTAAAACGGCCTAAAACCAGCAGGGAAAATCAGCTCAGACCCATTCTGAGGATACATTTCCAACATAAAGAAGAAACAAGCAGGGCAAAACAGAGAGAAATTCTTCCAAAATGCGTTCAGGGACTGGCATGCAACCAGGATTGACCACATCTACAGCCCCAGCGGCAGAAGACATAAGGCTGGACACTCTTGGGGCTGAGACGATTGGTGAGGTTGGGAAAGCAAATGCAGACCCTTGAAAGGAATCCTGCGTGCTCCCCATTCCATGGGTCCCAACTCTCCAGGTTCAACGCAATCTTCCGACAGCGAAAGCACTCATTGGAAACCCAGCGGTTGCTACACCGTGGGATCGGGAAAGCTTTCTGAAACTCACCTCAGTTTTCATCTCCTGGTGCTCGTGTTCTCCATTCAGGCCCCCTTACTAACAATCTCCCCACTTGGAGACTCGGCGCCTTTCCATGCCTCTTTCGTACCGTCTGCAATTTGTCCGCAGGATGAACTGCAAGAGGGGGAACCAATGAGAGACCCGCTGGAGGTGTTTGGTCGGGCACATGTCACTCTCATTTCCCATCACGAAGAAGAATTCACCAGCCGTTCAGCCTGCCACCCCGGATCGACAATAGGGCGTGAAGCCATCCAGCCGTGTTGCGTCCCACTCACAAAAAAGCGACTTGGGAAATGGAGCTCAGGGGCACTGCACTTCCCAAACCTGCAGAGTTCTAAACGATAACTATCGCCCCAAAATATATTGAGGTCAGGCTACGAAGAGGCGCTGAACGCAAGGCAGAACTGCAGGAAACGGATGTCAACGGGTACATCGGAATGGCCCCGATAGCACATGAAAAGCGCCAGAACGTGGACAATGATGCGGTTGGCCAAAAAGGGCGTATGCGTTTTTTCCTGAATATATTCAGGAAAAAACGCATACGCCCTTTTTGGCCAACCAAGCAACCTGGGAGAGCAAATCAGCACTACAAAGAAATCTCTCGCCCCCCCCCCCGGGCAAAAGGGCCAGGCGAAAAAAGTCTAAAAACCAGAAAGGCAGGACAGCCCACGGAGTCAAGGGAGCCTTGTTAAGCTGATGGGCGAGATGTCAATGGCCAACAGCCAATCTTCACAAGTGTATCCTCTTTCCCAAACCATGTCAAACACAGAACCACAGAGCATAGGGCACTTCCACACATGGGCGTTGACCTTGGGAAAATGAAAAAATCAACCAGACACAGGGACCCCAAAGTTGAGGGCTGCTGTCTTGACAAGTACCTCCACTCCGGTACACGTTTCATATCCCAGGAAAGAGCCAAGTGGACAAAGACGAGTGGACAAGTGGACAAAGACAAGTGGACAAGTGGACAAGTGGTGCTACGTAGGTCCAATGGAGTGTCACTCAGCCATGAAATCCACGTCATGAGGCTGGTAGCAGCATCCTGAGTGGATTTAGGTACGATCATCCTCAGTGAAATAAGTCCCACAAAAAAAGAAACTTATGATATCACTTATCGAGGGAATGTAAAAATCGCTCCCCATGCACTGAATCCCCAAACAGAACAGAGTCACGCTTTTAGAAAACACACTTATGCCTGCTTCAGGGGAAAGGTGAGGTGGGGTGACGCATAAAACTCGAGTTTGAAATGAGCACAGATACCCTTCCGAAAACCGAATTTGGAATGGACACGACCTACTCCTTGCTCAATCAACTGGACTCACCAGACCCTGTTCATCGCACAAGTATCTATCCGACTAGTAAGCATCTTAAAAGCTAAGTCTTGATATCTCTGTGTAAGTGCATCAAGTGTGTGTAAAGCGGCCTAAAACCAGCAGGGAAAATCAGCTCAGACCCATTCTGAGGATACATTTCCAACATAAAGAAGAAACAAGCAGGGCAAAACAGAGAGAAATTCTTCCAAAATGCGTTCAGGGACTGGCATGCAACCAGGATTGACCACATCTACAGCCCCAGCGGCAGAAGACATAAGGCTGGACACTCTTGGGGCTGAGACGATTGGTGAGGTTGGGAAAGCAAATGCAGACCCTTGAAAGGAATCCTGCGTGCTCCCCATTCCATGGGTCCCAACTCTCCAGGTTCAACGCAATCTTCCGACAGCGAAAGCACTCATTGGAAACCCAGCGGATGCTACACCGTGGGATCGGGAAAGCTTTCTGAAACTCACCTCAGTTTTCATCTCCTGGTGCTCGTGTTCTCCATTCAGGCCCCCTTACTAACAATCTCCCCAC
Organism: Kogia breviceps; assembly: GCF_026419965.1. NCBI lineage: Eukaryota > Metazoa > Chordata > Mammalia > Artiodactyla > Physeteridae > Kogia > Kogia breviceps. Next base: position 654,937 of record NW_026712105.1, on the reverse strand, counting down.
TTGGAGACTCGGCGCCTTTCCATGCCTCTTTCGTACCGTCTGCAATTTGTCCGGAGGATGAACTGCAAGAGGGGGAACCAATGAGAGACTCGCTGGAGGTGTTTGGTCGGGCACATGTCACTCTCATTTCCCATCACGAAGAAGAATTCACCAGCGGTTCAGCCTGCCACCCCGGATCGACAATAGGGCGTGAAGCCATCCAGCCGTGTTGCGTCCCACTCACAAAAAAGCGACTTGGGAAATGGAGCTCAGGGGCACTGCACTTCCCAAACCTGCAGAGTTCTAAACGATAACTATCGCCCCAAAATATATTGAGGTCAGGCTACGAAGAGGCGCTGAACGCAAGGCAGAACTGCAGGAAACGGATGTCAACGGGTACATCGGAATGGCCCCGATAGCACATGAAAAGCGCCAGAACGTGGACAATGATGCGGTTGGCCAAAAAGGGCGTATGCGTTTTTTCCTGAATATACGCATACGCCCTTTTTGGCCAACCAAGCAACCTGGGAGAGCAAATCAGCACTACAAAGAAATCTCTCGCCCCCCCCCCCGGGGCAAAAGGGCCAGGCGAAAAAAGTCTAAAAACCAGAAAGGCAGGACAGGCCACGGAGTCAAGGGAGCCTTGTTAAGCTGATGGGCGGGATGTCAATGGCCAACAGCCAATCTTCACAAGTGTATCCTCTTTACCAAACCATGTAAAACACAGAACCACAGAGCATAGGGCACTTCCACACATGGGCGTTGACCTTGGGAAAATGAAAAAATCAACCAGACACAGGGACCCCAAAGTTGAGGGCTGCTGTCTTGACAAGAACCTCCACTCCGGTACACGTTTCATATCCCAGGAAAGAGCCAAGTGGACAAAGACGAGTGGACAAGTGGACAAAGACAAGTGGACAAGTGGACAAGTGGTGCTACGTAGGTCCAATGGAGTGTCACTCAGCCATGAAATCCACGTCATGAGGCTGGTAGCAGCATCCTGAGTGGATTTAGGTACGATCATCCTCAGTGAAATAAGTCCCACAAAAAAAGAAACTTATGATATCACTTATCGAGGGAATGTAAAAATCGCTCCCCATGCACTGAATCCCCAAACAGAACAGAGTCACGCTTTTAGAAAACACACTTATGCCTGCTTCAGGGGAAAGGTGAGGTGGGGTGACGCATAAAACTCGAGTTTGAAATGAGCACAGATACCCTTCCGAAAACCGAATATGGAATGGACACGACCTACTCCTTGCTCAATCAACTGGACTCACCAGACCCTGTTCATCGCACAAGTATCTATCCGACTAGTAAGCATCTTAAAAGCTAAGTCTTGATATCTCTGTGTAAGTGCATCAAGTGTGTGTAAAGCGGCCTAAAACCAGCAGGGAAAATCAGCTCAGACCCATTCTGAGGATACATTTCCAACATAAAGAAGAAACAAGCAGGGCAAAACAGAGAGAAATTCTTCCAAAATGCGTTCAGGGACTGGCATGCAACCAGGATTGACCACATCTACAGCCCCAGCGGCAGAAGACATAAGGCTGGACACTCTTGGGGCTGAGACGATTGGTGAGGTTGGGAAAGCAAATGCAGACCCTTGAAAGGAATCCTGCGTGCTCCCCATTCCATGGGTCCCAACTCTCCAGGTTCAACGCAATCTTCCGACAGCGAAAGCACTCATTGGAAACCCAGCGGATGCTACACCGTGGGATCGGGAAAGCTTTCTGAAACTCACCTCAGTTTTCATCTCCTGGTGCTCGTGTTCTCCATTCAGGCCCCCTTACTAACAATCTCCCCACTTGGAGACTCGGCGCCTTTCCATGCCTCTTTCGTACCGTCTGCAATTTGTCCGCAGGATGAACTGCAAGAGGGGGAACCAATGAGAGACCCGCTGGAGGTGTTTGGTCGGGCACATGTCACTCTCATTTCCCATCACGAAGAAGAATTCACCAGCCGTTCAGCCTGCCACCCCGGATCGACAATAGGGCGTGAAGCCATCCAGCCGTGTTGCGTCCCACTCACAAAAAAGCGACTTGGGAAATGGAGCTCAGGGGCACTGCACTTCCCAAACCTGCAGAGTTCTAAACGATAACTATCGCCCCAAAATATATTGAGGTCAGGCTACGAAGAGGCGCTGAACGCAAGGCAGAACTGCAGGAAACGGATGTCAACGGGTACATCGGAATGGCCCCGATAGCACATGAAAAGCGCCAGAACGTGGACAATGATGCGGTTGGCCAAAAAGGGCGTATGCGTTTTTTCCTGAATATATTCAGGAAAAAACGCATACGCCCTTTTTGGCCAACCAAGCAACCTGGGAGAGCAAATCAGCACTACAAAGAAATCTCTCGCCCTCACCCCCCCGGGGCAAAAGGGCCAGGCGAAAAAAGTCTAAAAACCAGAAAGGCAGGACAGGCCACGGAGTCAAGGGAGCCTTGTTAAGCTGATGGGCGGGATGTCAATGGCCAACAGCCAATCTTCACAAGTGTATCCTCTTTCCCAAACCATGGAAAACACAGAACCACAGAGCATAGGGCACTTCCACACATGGGCGTTGACCTTGGGAAAATGAAAAAATCAACCAGACACAGGGACCCCAAAGTTGAGGGCTGCTGTCTTGACAAGAACCTCCACTCCGGTACACGTTTCATATCCCAGGAAAGAGCCAAGTGGACAAAGACGAGTGGACAAGTGGACAAAGACAAGTGGACAAGTGGACAAGTGGTGCTACGTAGGTCCAATGGAGTGTCACTCAGCCATGAAATCCACGTCATGAGGCTGGTAGCAGCATCCTGAGTGGATTTAGGTACGATCATCTTCAGTGAAATAAGTCCCACAAAAAAAGAAACTTATGATATCACTTATCGAGGGAATGTAAAAATCGCTCCCCATGCACTGAATCCCCAAACAGAACAGAGTCACGCTTTTAGAAAACACACTTATGCCTGCTTCAGGGGAAAGGTGAGGTGAGGTGATGCATAAAACTCGAGTTTCAAATGAGCACAGATACCCTTCCGAAAACCGAATATGGAATGGACACGACCTACTCCTTGCTCAATCAACTGGACTCACCAGACCCTGTTCATCGCACAAGTATCTATCCGACTAGTAAGCATCTTAAAAGCTAAGTCTTGATATCTCTGTGTAAGTGCATCAAGTGTGTGTAAAGCGGCCTAAAACCAGCAGGGAAAAACAGCTCAGACCCATTCTGAGGATACATTTCCAACATAAAGAAGAAACAAGCAGGGCAAAACAGAGAGAAATTCTTCCAAAATGCGTTCAGGGACTGGCATGCAACCAGGATTGACCACATCTACAGCCCCAGCGGCAGAAGACATAAGGCTGGACACTCTTGGGGCTGAGACGATTGGTGAGGTTGGGAAAGTAAATGCAGACCCTTGAAAGGAATCCTGCGTGCTCCCCATTCCATGGGTCCCAACTCTCCAGGTTCAACGCAATCTTCCGACAGCGAAAGCACTCATTGGAAACCCAGCGGATGCTACACCGTGGGATCGGGAAAGCTTTCTGAAACTCACCTCAGTTTTCATCTCCTGGTGCTCGTGTTCTCCATTCAGGCCCCCTTACTAACAATCTCCCCACTTGGAGACTCGGCGCCTTTCCATGCCTCTTTCGTACCGTCTGCAATTTGTCCGCAGGATGAACTGCAAGAGGGGGAACCAATGAGAGACTCGCTGGAGGTGTTTGGTCGGGCACATGTCACTCTCATTTCCCATCACGAAGAAGAGTTCACCAGCGGTTCAGCCTGCCACCCCGGATCGACAATAGGGCGTGAAGACATCCAGCCGTGTTGCGTCCCACTCACAAAAAAGCGACTTGGGAAATGGAGCTCAGGGGCACTGCACTTCCCAAACCTGCAGAATTCTAAACGATAACTATCGCCCCAAAATATATTGAGGTCAGGCTACGAAGAGGCGCTGAACGCAAGGCAGAACTGCAGGAAACGGATGTCAACGGGTACATCGGAATGGCCCCGATAGCACATGAAAAGCGCCAGAACGTGGACAATGATGCGGTTGGCCAAAAAGGGCGTATGCGTTTTTTCCTGAATATATTCAGGAAAAAACGCATACGCCCTTTTTGGCCAACCAAGCAACCTGGGAGAGCAAATCAGCACTACAAAGAAATCTCTCGCCCCCCCCCGGGGCAAAAGGGCCAGGCGAAAAAAGTCTAAAAACCAGAAAGGCAGGACAGCCCACGGAGTCAAGGGAGCCTTGTTAAGCTGATGGGCGGGATGTCAATGGCCAACAGCCAATCTTCACAAGTGTATCCTCTTTCCCAAACCATGTAAAACACAGAACCACAGAGCATAGGGCACTTCCACACATGGGCGTTGACCTTGGGAAAATGAAAAAATCAACCAGACACAGGGACCCCAAAGTTGAGGGCTGCTGTCTTGACAAGAACCTCCACTCCGGTACACGTTTCATATCCCAGGAAAGAGCCAAGTGGACAAAGACGAGTGGACAAGTGGACAAAGACAAGTGGACAAGTGGACAAGTGGTGCTACGTAGGTCCAATGGAGTGTCACTCAGCCATGAAATCCACGTCATGAGGCTGGTAGCAGCATCCTGAGTGGATTTAGGTACGATCATCCTCAGTGAAATAAGTCCCACAAAAAAAGAAACTTATGATATCACTTATCGAGGGAATGTAAAAATCGCTCCCCATGCACTGAATCCCCAAACAGAACAGAGTCACGCTTTTAGAAAACACACTTATGCCTGCTTCAGGGGAAAGGTGAGGTGGGGTGACGCATAAAACTCGAGTTTGAAATGAGCACAGATACCCTTCCGAAAACCGAATATGGAATGGACACGACCTACTCCTTGCTCAATCAACTGGACTCACCAGACCCTGTTCATCGCACAAGTATCTATCCGACTAGTAAGCATCTTAAAAGCTAAGTCTTGATATCTCTGTGTAAGTGCATCAAGTGTGTGTAAAGCGGCCTAAAACCAGCAGGGAAAATCAGCTCAGACCCATTCTGAGGATACATTTCCAACATAAAGAAGAAACAAGCAGGGCAAAACAGAGAGAAATTCTTCCAAAATGCGTTCAGGGACTGGCATGCAACCAGGATTGACCACATCTACAGCCCCAGCGGCAGAAGACATAAGGCTGGACACTCTTGGGGCTGAGACGATTGGTGAGGTTGGGAAAGCAAATGCAGACCCTTGAAAGGAATCCTGCGTGCTCCCCATTCCATGGGTCCCAACTCTCCAGGTTCAACGCAATCTTCCGACAGCGAAAGCACTCATTGGAAACCCAGCGGATGCTACACCGTGGGATCGGGAAAGCTTTCTGAAACTCACCTCAGTTTTCATCTCCTGGTGCTCGTGTTCTCCATTCAGGCCCCCTTACTAACAATCTCCCCACTTGGAGACTCGGCGCCTTTCCATGCCTCTTTCGTACCGTCTGCAATTTGTCCGCAGGATGAACTGCAAGAGGGGGAACCAATGAGAGACTCGCTGGAGGTGTTTGGTCGGGCACATGTCACTCTCATTTCCCATCACGAAGAAGAATTCACCAGCGGTTCAGCCTGCCACCCCGGATCGACAATAGGGCGTGAAGCCATCCAGCCGTGTTGCGTCCCACTCACAAAAAAGCGACTTGGGAAATGGAGCTCAGGGGCACTGCACTTCCCAAACCTGCAGAGTTCTAAACGATAACTATCGCCCCAAAATATATTGAGGTCAGGCTACGAAGAGGCGCTGAACGCAAGGCAGAACTGCAGGAAACGGATGTCAACGGGTACATCGGAATGGCCCCGATAGCACATGAAAAGCGCCAGAACGTGGACAATGATGCGGTTGGCCAAAAAGGGCGTATGCGTTTTTTCCTGAATATACGCATACGCCCTTTTTGGCCAACCAAGCAACCTGGGAGAGCAAATCAGCACTACAAAGAAATCTCTCGCCCCCCCCCCCGGGGCAAAAGGGCCAGGCGAAAAAAGTCTAAAAACCAGAAAGGCAGGACAGGCCACGGAGTCAAGGGAGCCTTGTTAAGCTGATGGGCGGGATGTCAATGGCCAACAGCCAATCTTCACAAGTGTATCCTCTTTACCAAACCATGTAAAACACAGAACCACAGAGCATAGGGCACTTCCACACATGGGCGTTGACCTTGGGAAAATGAAAAAATCAACCAGACACAGGGACCCCAAAGTTGAGGGCTGCTGTCTTGACAAGAACCTCCACTCCGGTACACGTTTCATATCCCAGGAAAGAGCCAAGTGGACAAAGACGAGTGGACAAGTGGACAAAGACAAGTGGACAAGTGGACAAGTGGTGCTACGTAGGTCCAATGGAGTGTCACTCAGCCATGAAATCCACGTCATGAGGCTGGTAGCAGCATCCTGAGTGGATTTAGGTACGATCATCCTCAGTGAAATAAGTCCCACAAAAAAAGAAACTTATGATATCACTTATCGAGGGAATGTAAAAATCGCTCCCCATGCACTGAATCCCCAAACAGAACAGAGTCACGCTTTTAGAAAACACACTTATGCCTGCTTCAGGGGAAAGGTGAGGTGGGGTGACGCATAAAACTCGAGTTTGAAATGAGCACAGATACCCTTCCGAAAACCGAATATGGAATGGACACGACCTACTCCTTGCTCAATCAACTGGACTCACCAGACCCTGTTCATCGCACAAGTATCTATCCGACTAGTAAGCATCTTAAAAGCTAAGTCTTGATATCTCTGTGTAAGTGCATCAAGTGTGTGTAAAGCGGCCTAAAACCAGCAGGGAAAATCAGCTCAGACCCATTCTGAGGATACATTTCCAACATAAAGAAGAAACAAGCAGGGCAAAACAGAGAGAAATTCTTCCAAAATGCGTTCAGGGACTGGCATGCAACCAGGATGGACCACATCTACAGCCCCAGCGGCAGAAGACATAAGGCTGGACACTCTTGGGGCTGAGACGATTGGTGAGGTTGGGAAAGCAAATGCAGACCCTTGAAAGGAATCCTGCGTGCTCCCCATTCCATGGCTCCCAACTCTCCAGGTTCAACGCAATCTTCCGACAGCGAAAGCACTCATTGGAAACCCAGCGGATGCTACACCGTGGGATCGGGAAAGCTTTCTGAAACTCACCTCAGTTTTCATCTCCTGGTGCTCGTGTTCTCCATTCAGGCCCCCTTACTAACAATCTCCCCACTTGGAGACTCGGAGCCTTTCCATGCCTCTTTCGTACCGTCTGCAATTTGTCCGCAGGATGAACTGCAAGAGGGGGAACCAATGAGAGACTCGCTGGAGGTGTTTGGTCGGGCACATGTCACTCTCATTTCCCATCACGAAGAAGAATTCACCAGCGGTTCAGCCTGCCACCCCGGATCGACAATAGGGCGTGAAGCCATCCAGCCGTGTTGCGTCCCACTCACAAAAAAGCGACTTGGGAAATGGAGCTCAGGGGCACTGCACTTCCCAAACCTGCAGAGTTCTAAACGATAACTATCGCCCCAAAATATATTGAGGTCAGGCTACGAAGAGGCGCTGAACGCAAGGCAGAACTGCAGGAAACGGATGTCAACGGGTACATCGGAATGGCCCCGATAGCACATGAAAAGCGCCAGAACGTGGACAATGATGCGGTTGGCCAAAAAGGGCGTATGCGTTTTTTCCTGAATATATTCAGGAAAAAACGCATACGCCCTTTTTGGCCAACCAAGCAACCTGGGAGAGCAAATCAGCACTACAAAGAAATCTCTCGCCCCCCCCCCCACCCGGGGCAAAAGGGCCAGGCGAAAAAAGTCTAAAAACCAGAAAGGCAGGACAGGCCACGGAGTCAAGGGAGCCTTGTTAAGCTGATGGGCGGGATGTCAATGGCCAACAGCCAATCTTCACAAGTGTATCCTCTTTCCCAAACCATGTAAAACACAGAACCACAGAGCATAGGGCACTTCCACACATGGGCGTTGACCTTGGGAAAATGAAAAAATCAACCAGACACAGGGACCCCAAAGTTGAGGGCTGCTGTCTTGACAAGAACCTCCACTCCGGTACACGTTTCATATCCCAGGAAAGAGCCAAGTGGACAAAGACGAGTGGACAAGTGGACAAAGACAAGTGGACAAGTGGACAAGTGGTGCTACGTAGGTCCAATGGAGTGTCACTCAGCCATGAAATCCACGTCATGAGGCTGGTAGCAGCATCCTGAGTGGATTTAGGTACGATCATCCTCAGTGAAATAAGTCCCACAAAAAAAGAAACTTATGATATCACTTATCGAGGGAATGTAAAAATCACTCCCCATGCACTGAATCCCCAAACAGAACAGAGTCACGCTTTTAGAAAACACACTTATGCCTGCTTCAGGGGAAAGGTGAGGTGGGGTGACGCATAAAACTCGAGTTTGAAATGAGCACAGATACCCTTCCGAAAACTGAATATGGAATGGACACGACCTACTCCTTGCTCAATCAACTGGACTCACCAGACCCTGTTCATCGCACAAGTATCTATCCGACTAGTAAGCATCTTCAAAGCTAAGTCTTGATATCTCTGTGTAAGTGCATCAAGTGTGTGTAAAGCGGCCTAAAACCAGCAGGGAAAATCAGCTCAGACCCATTCTGAGGATACATTTCCAACATAAAGAAGAAACAAGCAGGGCAAAACAGAGAGAAATTCTTCCAAAATGCGTTCAGGGACTGGCATGCAACCAGGATTGACCACATCTACAGCCCCAGCGGCAGAAGACATAAGGCTGGACACTCTTGGGGCTGAGACGATTGGTGAGGTTGGGAAAGCAAATGCAGACCCTTGAAAGGAATCCTGCGTGCTCCCCATTCCATGGGTCCCAACTCTCCAGGTTCAACGCAATCTTCCGACAGCGAAAGCACTCATTGGAAACCCAGCGGTTGCTACACCGTGGGATCGGGAAAGCTTTCTGAAACTCACCTCAGTTTTCATCTCCTGGTGCTCGTGTTCTCCATTCAGGCCCCCTTACTAACAATCTCCCCACTTGGAGACTCGGCGCCTTTCCATGCCTCTTTCGTACCGTCTGCAATTTGTCCGCAGGATGAACTGCAAGAGGGGGAACCAATGAGAGACTCGCTGGAGGTGTTTGGTCGGGCACATGTCACTCTCATTTCCCATCACGAAGAAGAATTCACCAGCGGTTCAGCCTGCCACCCCGGATCGACAATAGGGCGTGAAGCCATCCAGCCGTGTTGCGTCCCACTCACAAAAAAGCGACTTGGGAAATGGAGCTCAGGGGCACTGCACTTCCCAAACCTGCAGAGTTCTAAACGATAACTATCGCCCCAAAATATATTGAGGTCAGGCTACGAAGAGGCGCTGAACGCAAGGCAGAACTGCAGGAAACGGATGTCAACGGGTACATCGGAATGGCCCCGATAGCACATGAAAAGCGCCAGAACGTGGACAATGATGCGGTTGGCCAAAAAGGGCGTATGCGTTTTTTCCTGAATATATTCAGGAAAAAACGCATACGCCCTTTTTGGCCAACCAAGCAACCTGGGAGAGCAAATCAGCACTACAAAGAAATCTCTCGCCCCCCCCCCCCACCCGGGGCAAAAGGGCCAGGCGAAAAAAGTCTAAAAACCAGAAAGGCAGGACAGGCCACGGAGTCAAGGGAGCCTTGTTAAGCTGATGGGCGGGATGTCAATGGCCAACAGCCAATCTTCACAAGTGTATCCTCTTTCCCAAACCATGTAAAACACAGAACCACAGAGCATAGGGCACTTCCACACATGGGCGTTGACCTTGGGAAAATGAAAAAATCAACCAGACACAGGGACCCCAAAGTTGAGGGCTGCTGTCTTGACAAGAACCTCCACTCCGGTACACGTTTCATATCCCAGGAAAGAGCCAAGTGGACAAAGACGAGTGGACAAGTGGACAAAGACAAGTGGACAAGTGGACAAGTGGTGCTACGTAGGTCCAATGGAGTGTCACTCAGCCATGAAATCCACGTCATGAGGCTGGTAGCAGCATCCTGAGTGGATTTAGGTACGATCATCCTCAGTGAAATAAGTCCCACAAAAAAAGAAACTTATGATATCACTTATCGAGGGAATGTAAAAATCGCTCCCCATGCACTGAATCCCCAAACAGAACAGAGTCACGCTTTTAGAAAACACACTTATGCCTGCTTCAGGGGAAAGGTGAGGTGGGGTGACGCATAAAACTCGAGTTTGAAATGAGCACAGATACCCTTCCGAAAACCGAATATGGAATGGACACGACCTACTCCTTGCTCAATCAACTGGACTCACCAGACCCTGTTCATCGCACAAGTATCTATCCGACTAGTAAGCATCTTAAAAGCTAAGTCTTGATATCTCTGTGTAAGTGCATCAAGTGTGTGTAAAGCGGCCTAAAACCAGCAGGGAAAATCAGCTCAGACCCATTCTGAGGATACATTTCCAACATAAAGAAGAAACAAGCAGGGCAAAACAGAGAGAAATTCTTCCAAAATGCGTTCAGGGACTGGCATGCAACCAGGATTGACCACATCTACAGCCCCAGCGGCAGAAGACATAAGGCTGGACACTCTTGGGGCTGAGACGATTGGTGAGGTTGGGAAAGCAAATGCAGACCCTTGAAAGGAATCCTGCGTGCTCCCCATTCCATGGGTCCCAACTCTCCAGGTTCAACGCAATCTTCCGACAGCGAAAGCACTCATTGGAAACCCAGCGGATGCTACACCGTGGGATCGGGAAAGCTTTCTGAAACTCACCTCAGTTTTCATCTCCTGGTGCTCGTGTTCTCCATTCAGGCCCCCTTACTAACAATCTCCCCACTTGGAGACTCGGCGCCTTTCCATGCCTCTTTCGTACCGTCTGCAATTTGTCCGCAGGATGAACTGCAAGAGGGGGAACCAATGAGAGACTCGCTGGAGGTGTTTGGTCGGGCACATGTCACTCTCATTTCCCATCACGAAGAAGAATTCACCAGCGGTTCAGCCTGCCACCCCGGATCGACAATAGGGCGTGAAGCCATCCAGCCGTGTTGCGTCCCACTAACAAAAAAGCGACTTGGGAAATGGAGCTCAGGGGCACTGCACTTCCCAAACCTGCAGAGTTCTAAACGATAACTATCGCCCCAAAATATATTGAGGTCAGGCTACGAAGAGGCGCTGAACGCAAGGCAGAACTGCAGGAAACGGATGTCAACGGGTACATCGGAATGGCCCCGATAGCACATGAAAAGCGCCAGAACGTGGACAATGATGCGGTTGGCCAAAAAGGGCGTATGCGTTTTTTCCTGAATATATTCAGGAAAAAACGCATACGCCCTTTTTGGCCAACCAAGCAACCTGGGAGAGCAAATCAGCACTACAAAGAAATCTCTCGCCCCCCCCCGGGGCAAGAGGGCCAGGCGAAAATAGTCTAAAAACCAGAAAGGCAGGACAGCCCACGGAGTCAAGGGAGCCTTGTTAAGCTGATGGGCGGGATGTCAATGGCCAACAGCCAATCTTCACAAGTGTATCCTCTTTCCCAAACCATGTAAAACACAGAACCACAGAGCATAGGGCACTTCCACACATGGGCGTTGACCTTGGGAAAATGAAAAAATCAACCAGACACAGGGACCCCAAAGTTGAGGGCTGCTGTCTTGACAAGAACCTCCACTCCGGTACACGTTTCATATCCCAGGAAAGAGCCAAGTGGACAAGTGTTCAAAGACAAGTGGACAAGTGGACAAGTGGTGCTACGTAGGTCCAATGGAGTGTCACTCAGCCATGAAATCCACGTCATGAGGCTGGTAGCAGCATCCTGAGTGGATTTAGGTACGATCATCCTCAGTGAAATAAGTCCCACAAAAAAAGAAACTTATGATATCACTTATCGAGGGAATGTAAAAATCGCTCCCCATGCACTGAATCCCCAAACAGAACAGAGTCACGCTTTTAGAAAACACACTTATGCCTGCTTCAGGGGAAAGGTGAGGTGGGGGGACGCATAAAACTCGAGTTTGAAATGAGCACAGATACCCTTCTGAAAACCGAATATGGAATGGACACGACCTACTCCTTGCTCAATCAACTGGACTCACCAGACCCTGTTCATCGCACAAGTATCTATCCGACTAGTAAGCATCTTAAAAGCTAAGTCTTGATATCTCTGTGTAAGTGCATCAAGTGTGTGTAAAGCGGCCTAAAACCAGCAGGGAAAATCAGCTCAGACCCATTCTGAGGATACATTTCCAACATAAAGAAGAAACAAGCAGGGCAAAACAGAGAGAAATTCTTCCAAAATGCGTTCAGGGACTGGCATGCAACCAGGATTGACCACATCTACAGCCCCAGCGGCAGAAGACATAAGGCTGGACACTCTTGGGGCTGAGACGATTGGTGAGGTTGGGAAAGCAAATGCAGACCCTTGAAAGGAATCCTGCGTGCTCCCCATTCCATGGGTCCCAACTCTCCAGGTTCAACGCAATCTTCCGACAGCGAAAGCACTCATTGGAAACCCAGCGGATGCTACACCGTGGGATCGGGAAAGCTTTCTGAAACTCACCTCAGTTTTCATCTCCTGGTGCTCGTGTTCTCCATTCAGGCCCCCTTACTAACAATCTCCCCACTTGGAGACTCGGCGCCTTTCCATGCCTCTTTCGTACCGTCTGCAATTTGTCCGCAGGATGAACTGCAAGAGGGGGAACCAATGAGAGACTCGCTGGAGGTGTTTGGTCGGGCACATGTCACTCTCATTTCCCATCACGAAGAAGAATTCACCAGCGGTTCAGCCTGCCACCCCGGATCGACAATAGGGCGTGAAGCCATCCAGCCGTGTTGCGTCCCACTCACAAAAAAGCGACTTGGGAAATGGAGCTCAGGGGCACTGCACTTCCCAAACCTGCAGAGTTCTAAACGATAACTATCGCCCCAAAATATATTGAGGTCAGGCTACGAAGAGGCGCTGAACGCAAGGCAGAACTGCAGGAAACGGATGTCAACGGGTACATCGGAATGGCCCCGATAGCACATGAAAAGCGCCAGAACGTGGACAATGATGCGGTTGGCCAAAAAGGGCGAATGCGTTTATGCGTTTTTTCCTGAATATATTCAGGAAAAAACGCATACGCCCTTTCTGGCCAACCAAGCAACCTGGGAGAGCAAATCAGCACTACAAAGAAATCTCTCGCCCACCCCCCCCCGAGGCAAAAGGGCCAGGCGAAAAAAGTCTAAAAACCAGAAAGGCAGGACAGCCCACGGAGTCAAGGGAGCCTTGTTAAGCTGATGGGCGGGATGTCAATGGCCAACAGCCAATCTTCACAAGTGTATCCTCTTTCGCAAACCATGTAAAACACAGAACCACAGAGCATAGGGCACTTCCACACATGGGCGTTGACCTTGGGAAAATGAAAAAATCAACCAGACACAGGGACCCCAAAGTTGAGGGCTGCTGTCTTGACAAGAACCTCCACTCCGGTACACGTTTCATATCCCAGGAAAGAGCCAAGTGGACAAAGACGAGTGGACAAGTGGACAAAGACAAGTGGACAAGTGCAGAAGTGGTGCTACGTAGGTCCAATGGAGTGTCACTCAGCCATGAAATCCACGTCATGAGGCTGGTAGCAGCATCCTGAGTGGATTTAGGTACGATCATCCTCAGTGAAATAAGTCCCACAAAAAAAGAAACTTATGATATCACTTATCGAGGGAATGTAAAAATCGCTCCCCATGCACTGAATCCCCAAACAGAACAGAGTCACGCTTTTAGAAAACACACTTATGCCTGCTTCAGGGGAAAGGTGAGGTGCGGTGACGCATAAAACTCGAGTTTGAAATGAGCACAGATACCCTTCCGAAAACCGAATATGGAATGGACACGACCTACTCCTTGCTCAATCAACTGGACTCACCAGACCCTGTTCATCGCACAAGTATCTATCCGACTAGTAAGCATCTCAAAAGCTAAGTCTTGATATCTCTGTGTAAGTGCATCAAGTGTGTGTAAAGCGGCCTAAAACCAGCAGGGAAAATCAGCTCAGACCCATTCTGAGGATACATTTCCAACATAAAGAAGAAACAAGCAGGGCAAAACAGAGAGAAATTCTTCCAAAATGCGTTCAGGGACTGGCATGCAACCAGGATTGACCACATCTACAGCCCCAGCGGCAGAAGACATAAGGCTGGACACTCTTGGGGCTGAGACGATTGGTGAGGTTGGGAAAGCAAATGCAGACCCTTGAAAGGAATCCTGCGTGCTCCCCATTCCATGGGTCCCAACTCTCCAGGTTCAACGCAATCTTCCGACAGCGAAAGCACTCATTGGAAACCCAGCGGTTGCTACACCGTGGGATCGGGAAAGCTTTCTGAAACTCACCTCAGTTTTCATCTCCTGGTGCTCGTGTTCTCCATTCAGGCCCCCTTACTAACAATCTCCCCACTTGGAGACTCGGCGCCTTTCCATGCCTCTTTCGTACCGTCTGCAATTTGTCCGCAGGATGAACTGCAAGAGGGGGAACCAATGAGAGACTCGCTGGAGGTGTTTGGTCGGGCACATGTCACTCTCATTTCCCATCACGAAGAAGAATTCACCAGCGGTTCAGCCTGCCACCCCGGATCGACAATAGGGCGTGAAGCCATCCAGCCGTGTTGCGTCCCACTCACAAAAAAGCGACTTGGGAAATGGAGCTCAGGGGCACTGCACTTCCCAAACCTGCAGAGTTCTAAACGATAACTATCGCCCCAAAATATATTGAGGTCAGGCTACGAAGAGGCGCTGAACGCAAGGCAGAACTGCAGGAAACGGATGTCAACGGGTACATCGGAATGGCCCCGATAGCACATGAAAAGCGCCAGAACGTGGACAATGATGCGGTTGGCCAAAAAGGGCGTATGCGTTTTTTCCTGAATATATTCAGGAAAAAACGCATACGCCCTTTTTGGCCAACCAAGCAACCTGGGAGAGCAAATCAGCACTACAAAGAAATCTCTCGCCCCCCCCCCCACCCGGGGCAAAAGGGCCAGGCGAAAAAAGTCTAAAAACCAGAAAGGCAGGACAGGCCACGGAGTCAAGGGAGCCTTGTTAAGCTGATGGGCGGGATGTCAATGGCCAACAGCCAATCTTCACAAGTGTATCCTCTTTCCCAAACCATGTAAAACACAGAACCACAGAGCATAGGGCACTTCCACACATGGGCGTTGACCTTGGGAAAATGAAAAAATCAACCAGACACAGGGACCCCAAAGTTGAGGGCTGCTGTCTTGACAAGAACCTCCACTCCGGTACACGTTTCATATCCCAGGAAAGAGCCAAGTGGACAAAGACGAGTGGACAAGTGGACAAAGACAAGTGGACAAGTGGACAAGTGGTGCTACGTAGGTCCAATGGAGTGTCACTCAGCCATGAAATCCACGTCATGAGGCTGGTAGCAGCATCCTGAGTGGATTTAGGTACGATCATCCTCAGTGAAATAAGTCCCACAAAAAAAGAAACTTATGATATCACTTATCGAGGGAATGTAAAAATCGCTCCCCATGCACTGAATCCCCAAACAGAACAGAGTCACGCTTTTAGAAAACACACTTATGCCTGCTTCAGGGGAAAGGTGAGGTGGGGTGACGCATAAAACTCGAGTTTGAAATGAGCACAGATACCCTTCCGAAAACCGAATATGGAATGGACACGACCTACTCCTTGCTCAATCAACTGGACTCACCAGACCCTGTTCATCGCACAAGTATCTATCCGACTAGTAAGCATCTTCAAAGCTAAGTCTTGATATCTCTGTGTAAGTGCATCAAGTGTGTGTAAAGCGGCCTAAAACCAGCAGGGAAAATCAGCTCAGACCCATTCTGAGGATACATTTCCAACATAAAGAAGAAACAAGCAGGGCAAAACAGAGAGAAATTCTTCCAAAATGCGTTCAGGGACTGGCATGCAACCAGGATTGACCACATCTACAGCCCCAGCGGCAGAAGACATAAGGCTGGACACTCTTGGGGCTGAGACGATTGGTGAGGTTGGGAAAGCAAATGCAGACCCTTGAAAGGAATCCTGCGTGCTCCCCATTCCATGGGTCCCAACTCTCCAGGTTCAACGCAATCTTCCGACAGCGAAAGCACTCATTGGAAACCCAGCGGATGCTACACCGTGGGATCGGGAAAGCTTTCTGAAACTCACCTCAGTTTTCATCTCCTGGTGCTCGTGTTCTCCATTCAGGCCCCCTTACTAACAATCTCCCCACTTGGAGACTCGGCGCCTTTCCATGCCTCTTTCGTACCGTCTGCAATTTGTCCGCAGGATGAACTGCAAGAGGGGGAACCAATGAGAGACTCGCTGGAGGTGTTTGGTCGGGCACATGTCACTCTCATTTCCCATCACGAAGAAGAATTCACCAGCGGTTCAGCCTGCCACCCCGGATCGACAATAGGGCGTGAAGCCATCCAGCCGTGTTGCGTCCCACTCACAAAAAAGCGACTTGGGAAATGGAGCTCAGGGGCACTGCACTTCCCAAACCTGCAGAGTTCTAAACGATAACTATCGCCCCAAAATATATTGAGGTCAGGCTACGAAGAGGCGCTGAACGCAAGGCAGAACTGCAGGAAACGGATGTCAACGGGTACATCGGAATGGCCCCGATAGCACATGAAAAGCGCCAGAACGTGGACAATGATGCGGTTGGCCAAAAAGGGCGTATGCGTTTTTTCCTGAATATATTCAGGAAAAAACGCATACGCCCTTTTTGGCCAACCAAGCAACCTGGGAGAGCAAATCAGCACTACAAAGAAATCTCTCGCCCCCCCCCCGGGGCAAAAGGGCCAGGCGAAAAAAGTCTAAAAACCAGAAAGGCAGGACAGCCCACGGAGTCAAGGGAGCCTTGTTAAGCTGATGGGCGGGATGTCAATGGCCAACAGCCAATCTTCACAAGTGTATCCTCTTTCCCAAACCATGGAAAACACAGAACCACAGAGCATAGGGCACTTCCACACATGGGCGTTGACCTTGGGAAAATGAAAAAATCAACCAGACACAGGGACCCCAAAGTTGAGGGCTGCTGTCTTGACAAGAACCTCCACTCCGGTACACGTTTCATATCCCAGGAAAGAGCCAAGTGGACAAAGA
The DNA here is from genome assembly GCF_026419965.1 of Kogia breviceps. Lineage (NCBI taxonomy): Eukaryota > Metazoa > Chordata > Mammalia > Artiodactyla > Physeteridae > Kogia > Kogia breviceps. The sequence goes on along the minus strand of NW_026712105.1, from coordinate 637,885 downwards.
CGAGTGGACAAGTGGACAAAGACAAGTGGACAAGTGGACAAGTGGTGCTACGTAGGTCCAATGGAGTGTCACTCAGCCATGAAATCCACGTCATGAGGCTGGTAGCAGCATCCTGAGTGGATTTAGGTACGATCATCCTCAGTGAAATAAGTCCCACAAAAAAAGAAACTTATGATATCACTTATCGAGGGAATGTAAAAATCGCTCCCCATGCACTGAATCCCCAAACAGAACAGAGTCACGCTTTTAGAAAACACACTTATGCCTGCTTCAGGGGAAAGGTGAGGTGGGGTGACGCATAAAACTCGAGTTTGAAATGAGCACAGATACCCTTCCGAAAACCGAATATGGAATGGACACGACCTACTCCTTGCTCAATCAACTGGACTCACCAGACCCTGTTCATCGCACAAGTATCTATCCGACTAGTAAGCATCTTAAAAGCTAAGTCTTGATATCTCTGTGTAAGTGCATCAAGTGTGTGTAAAGCGGCCTAAAACCAGCAGGGAAAATCAGCTCAGACCCATTCTGAGGATACATTTCCAACATAAAGAAGAAACAAGCAGGGCAAAACAGAGAGAAATTCTTCCAAAATGCGTTCAGGGACTGGCATGCAACCAGGATTGACCACATCTACAGCCCCAGCGGCAGAAGACATAAGGCTGGACACTCTTGGGGCTGAGACGATTGGTGAGGTTGGGAAAGCAAATGCAGACCCTTGAAAGGAATCCTGCGTGCTCCCCATTCCATGGGTCCCAACTCTCCAGGTTCAACGCAATCTTCCGACAGCGAAAGCACTCATTGGAAACCCAGCGGATGCTACACCGTGGGATCGGGAAAGCTTTCTGAAACTCACCTCAGTTTTCATCTCCTGGTGCTCGTGTTCTCCATTCAGGCCCCCTTACTAACAATCTCCCCACTTGGAGACTCGGCGCCTTTCCATGCCTCTTTCGTACCGTCTGCAATTTGTCCGCAGGATGAACTGCAAGAGGGGGAACCAATGAGAGACTCGCTGGAGGTGTTTGGTCGGGCACATGTCACTCTCATTTCCCATCACGAAGAAGAATTCACCAGCCGTTCAGCCTGCCACCCCGGATCGACAATAGGGCGTGAAGCCATCCAGCCGTGTTGCGTCCCACTCACAAAAAAGCGACTTGGGAAATGGAGCTCAGGGGCACTGCACTTCCCAAACCTGCAGAGTTCTAAACGATAACTATCGCCCCAAAATATATTGAGGTCAGGCTACGAAGAGGCGCTGAACGCAAGGCAGAACTGCAGGAAACGGATGTCAACGGGTACATCGGAATGGCCCCGATAGCACATGAAAAGCGCCAGAACGTGGACAATGATGCGGTTGGCCAAAAAGGGCGTATGCGTTTTTTCCTGAATATATTCAGGAAAAAACGCATACGCCCTTTTTGGCCAACCAAGCAACCTGGGAGAGCAAATCAGCACTACAAAGAAATCTCTCGCCCCCCCCCGGGGCAAGAGGGCCAGGCGAAAATAGTCTAAAAACCAGAAAGGCAGGACAGCCCACGGAGTCAAGGGAGCCTTGTTAAGCTGATGGGCGGGATGTCAATGGCCAACAGCCAATCTTCACAAGTGTATCCTCTTTCCCAAACCATGTAAAACACAGAACCACAGAGCATAGGGCACTTCCACACATGGGCGTTGACCTTGGGAAAATGAAAAAATCAACCAGACACAGGGACCCCAAAGTTGAGGGCTGCTGTCTTGACAAGAACCTCCACTCCGGTACACGTTTCATATCCCAGGAAAGAGCCAAGTGGACAAAGACGAGTGGACAAGTGGACAAAGACAAGTGGACAAGTGGACAAGTGGTGCTACGTAGGTCCAATGGAGTGTCACTCAGCCATGAAATCCACGTCATGAGGCTGGTAGCAGCATCCTGAGTGGATTTAGGTACGATCATCCTCAGTGAAATAAGTCCCACAAAAAAAGAAACTTATGATATCACTTATCGAGGGAATGTAAAAATCACTCCCCATGCACTGAATCCCCAAACAGAACAGAGTCACGCTTTTAGAAAACACACTTATGCCTGCTTCAGGGGAAAGGTGAGGTGGGGTGACGCATAAAACTCGAGTTTGAAATGAGCAGATACCCTTCCGAAAACCGAATATGGAATGGACACGACCTACTCCTTGCTCAATCAACTGGACTCACCAGACCCTGTTCATCGCACAAGTATCTATCCGACTAGTAAGCATCTTCAAAGCTAAGTCTTGATATCTCTGTGTAAGTGCATCAAGTGTGTGTAAAGCGGCCTAAAACCAGCAGGGAAAATCAGCTCAGACCCATTCTGAGGATACATTTCCAACATAAAGAAGAAACAAGCAGGGCAAAACAGAGAGAAATTCTTCCAAAATGCGTTCAGGGACTGGCATGCAACCAGGATTGACCACATCTACAGCCCCAGCGGCAGAAGACATAAGGCTGGACACTCTTGGGGCTGAGACGATTGGTGAGGTTGGGAAAGCAAATGCAGACCCTTGAAAGGAATCCTGCGTGCTCCCCATTCCATGGGTCCCAACTCTCCAGGTTCAACGCAATCTTCCGACAGCGAAAGCACTCATTGGAAACCCAGCGGATGCTACACCGTGGGATCGGGAAAGCTTTCTGAAACTCACCTCAGTTTTCATCTCCTGGTGCTCGTGTTCTCCATTCAGGCCCCCTTACTAACAATCTCCCCACTTGGAGACTCGGCGCCTTTCCATGCCTCTTTCGTACCGTCTGCAATTTGTCCGCAGGATGAACTGCAAGAGGGGGAACCAATGAGAGACTCGCTGGAGGTGTTTGGTCGGGCACATGTCACTCTCATTTCCCATCACGAAGAAGAATTCACCAGCGGTTCAGCCTGCCACCCCGGATCGACAATAGGGCGTGAAGCCATCCAGCCGTGTTGCGTCCCACTCACAAAAAAGCGACTTGGGAAATGGAGCTCAGGGGCACTGCACTTCCCAAACCTGCAGAGTTCTAAACGATAACTATCGCCCCAAAATATATTGAGGTCAGGCTACGAAGAGGCGCTGAACGCAAGGCAGAACTGCAGGAAACGGATGTCAACGGGTACATCGGAATGGCCCCGATAGCACATGAAAAGCGCCAGAACGTGGACAATGATGCGGTTGGCCAAAAAGGGCGTATGCGTTTTTTCCTGAATATATTCAGGAAAAAACGCATACGCCCTTTTTGGCCAACCAAGCAACCTGGGAGAGCAAATCAGCACTACAAAGAAATCTCTCGCCCCCCCCCCCACCCGGGGCAAAAGGGCCAGGCGAAAAAAGTCTAAAAACCAGAAAGGCAGGACAGGCCACGGAGTCAAGGGAGCCTTGTTAAGCTGATGGGCGGGATGTCAATGGCCAACAGCCAATCTTCACAAGTGTATCCTCTTTCCCAAACCATGTAAAACACAGAACCACAGAGCATAGGGCACTTCCACACATGGGCGTTGACCTTGGGAAAATGAAAAAATCAACCAGACACAGGGACCCCAAAGTTGAGGGCTGCTGTCTTGACAAGAACCTCCACTCCGGTACACGTTTCATATCCCAGGAAAGAGCCAAGTGGACAAAGACGAGTGGACAAGTGGACAAAGACAAGTGGACAAGTGGACAAGTGGTGCTACGTAGGTCCAATGGAGTGTCACTCAGCCATGAAATCCACGTCATGAGGCTGGTAGCAGCATCCTGAGTGGATTTAGGTACGATCATCCTCAGTGAAATAAGTCCCACAAAAAAAGAAACTTATGATATCACTTATCGAGGGAATGTAAAAATCGCTCCCCATGCACTGAATCCCCAAACAGAACAGAGTCACGCTTTTAGAAAACACACTTATGCCTGCTTCAGGGGAAAGGTGAGGTGGGGTGACGCATAAAACTCGAGTTTGAAATGAGCACAGATACCCTTCCGAAAACCGAATATGGAATGGACACGACCTACTCCTTGCTCAATCAACTGGACTCACCAGACCCTGTTCATCGCACAAGTATCTATCCGACTAGTAAGCATCTTCAAAGCTAAGTCTTGATATCTCTGTGTAAGTGCATCAAGTGTGTGTAAAGCGGCCTAAAACCAGCAGGGAAAATCAGCTCAGACCCATTCTGAGGATACATTTCCAACATAAAGAAGAAACAAGCAGGGCAAAACAGAGAGAAATTCTTCCAAAATGCGTTCAGGGACTGGCATGCAACCAGGATGGACCACATCTACAGCCCCAGCGGCAGAAGACATAAGGCTGGACACTCTTGGGGCTGAGACGATTGGTGAGGTTGGGAAAGCAAATGCAGACCCTTGAAAGGAATCCTGCGTGCTCCCCATTCCATGGGTCCCAACTCTCCAGGTTCAACGCAATCTTCCGACAGCGAAAGCACTCATTGGAAACCCAGCGGATGCTACACCGTGGGATCGGGAAAGCTTTCTGAAACTCACCTCAGTTTTCATCTCCTGGTGCTCGTGTTCTCCATTCAGGCCCCCTTACTAACAATCTCCCCACTTGGAGACTCGGCGCCTTTCCATGCCTCTTTCGTACCGTCTGCAATTTGTCCGCAGGATGAACTGCAAGAGGGGGAACCAATGAGAGACTCGCTGGAGGTGTTTGGTCGGGCACATGTCACTCTCATTTCCCATCACGAAGAAGAATTCACCAGCGGTTCAGCCTGCCACCCCGGATCGACAATAGGGCGTGAAGCCATCCAGCCGTGTTGCGTCCCACTCACAAAAAAGCGACTTGGGAAATGGAGCTCAGGGGCACTGCACTTCCCAAACCTGCAGAGTTCTAAACGATAACTATCGCCCCAAAATATATTGAGGTCAGGCTACGAAGAGGCGCTGAACGCAAGGCAGAACTGCAGGAAACGGATGTCAACGGGTACATCGGAATGGCCCCGATAGCACATGAAAAGCGCCAGAACGTGGACAATGATGCGGTTGGCCAAAAAGGGCGAATGCGTTTATGCGTTTTTTCCTGAATATATTCAGGAAAAAACGCATACGCCCTTTCTGGCCAACCAAGCAACCTGGGAGAGCAAATCAGCACTACAAAGAAATCTCTCGCCCACCCCCCCCCGAGGCAAAAGGGCCAGGCGAAAAAAGTCTAAAAACCAGAAAGGCAGGACAGCCCACGGAGTCAAGGGAGCCTTGTTAAGCTGATGGGCGGGATGTCAATGGCCAACAGCCAATCTTCACAAGTGTATCCTCTTTCGCAAACCATGTAAAACACAGAACCACAGAGCATAGGGCACTTCCACACATGGGCGTTGACCTTGGGAAAATGAAAAAATCAACCAGACACAGGGACCCCAAAGTTGAGGGCTGCTGTCTTGACAAGAACCTCCACTCCGGTACACGTTTCATATCCCAGGAAAGAGCCAAGTGGACAAAGACGAGTGGACAAGTGGACAAAGACAAGTGGACAAGTGCAGAAGTGGTGCTACGTAGGTCCAATGGAGTGTCACTCAGCCATGAAATCCACGTCATGAGGCTGGTAGCAGCATCCTGAGTGGATTTAGGTACGATCATCCTCAGTGAAATAAATCCCACAAAAAAAGAAACTTATGATATCACTTATCGAGGGAATGTAAAAATCGCTCCCCATGCACTGAATCCCCAAACAGAACAGAGTCACGCTTTTAGAAAACACACTTATGCCTGCTTCAGGGGAAAGGTGAGGTGCGGTGACGCATAAAACTCGAGTTTGAAATGAGCACAGATACCCTTCCGAAAACCGAATATGGAATGGACACGACCTACTCCTTGCTCAATCAACTGGACTCACCAGACCCTGTTCATCGCACAAGTATCTATCCGACTAGTAAGCATCTCAAAAGCTAAGTCTTGATATCTCTGTGTAAGTGCATCAAGTGTGTGTAAAGCGGCCTAAAACCAGCAGGGAAAATCAGCTCAGACCCATTCTGAGGATACATTTCCAACATAAAGAAGAAACAAGCAGGGCAAAACAGAGAGAAATTCTTCCAAAATGCGTTCAGGGACTGGCATGCAACCAGGATTGACCACATCTACAGCCCCAGCGGCAGAAGACATAAGGCTGGACACTCTTGGGGCTGAGACGATTGGTGAGGTTGGGAAAGCAAATGCAGACCCTTGAAAGGAATCCTGCGTGCTCCCCATTCCATGGGTCCCAACTCTCCAGGTTCAACGCAATCTTCCGACAGCGAAAGCACTCATTGGAAACCCAGCGGTTGCTACACCGTGGGATCGGGAAAGCTTTCTGAAACTCACCTCAGTTTTCATCTCCTGGTGCTCGTGTTCTCCATTCAGGCCCCCTTACTAACAATCTCCCCACTTGGAGACTCGGCGCCTTTCCATGCCTCTTTCGTACCGTCTGCAATTTGTCCGCAGGATGAACTGCAAGAGGGGGAACCAATGAGAGACTCGCTGGAGGTGTTTGGTCGGGCACATGTCACTCTCATTTCCCATCACGAAGAAGAATTCACCAGCGGTTCAGCCTGCCACCCCGGATCGACAATAGGGCGTGAAGCCATCCAGCCGTGTTGCGTCCCACTCACAAAAAAGCGACTTGGGAAATGGAGCTCAGGGGCACTGCACTTCCCAAACCTGCAGAGTTCTAAACGATAACTATCGCCCCAAAATATATTGAGGTCAGGCTACGAAGAGGCGCTGAACGCAAGGCAGAACTGCAGGAAACGGATGTCAACGGGTACATCGGAATGGCCCCGATAGCACATGAAAAGCGCCAGAACGTGGACAATGATGCGGTTGGCCAAAAAGGGCGTATGCGTTTTTTCCTGAATATATTCAGGAAAAAACGCATACGCCCTTTTTGGCCAACCAAGCAACCTGGGAGAGCAAATCAGCACTACAAAGAAATCTCTCGCCCCCCCCCCACCCGGGGCAAAAGGGCCAGGCGAAAAAAGTCTAAAAACCAGAAAGGCAGGACAGGCCACGGAGTCAAGGGAGCCTTGTTAAGCTGATGGGCGGGATGTCAATGGCCAACAGCCAATCTTCACAAGTGTATCCTCTTTCCCAAACCATGTAAAACACAGAACCACAGAGCATAGGGCACTTCCACACATGGGCGTTGACCTTGGGAAAATGAAAAAATCAACCAGACACAGGGACCCCAAAGTTGAGGGCTGCTGTCTTGACAAGAACCTCCACTCCGGTACACGTTTCATATCCCAGGAAAGAGCCAAGTGGACAAAGACGAGTGGACAAGTGGACAAAGACAAGTGGACAAGTGGACAAGTGGTGCTACGTAGGTCCAATGGAGTGTCACTCAGCCATGAAATCCACGTCATGAGGCTGGTAGCAGCATCCTGAGTGGATTTAGGTACGATCATCCTCAGTGAAATAAGTCCCACAAAAAAAGAAACTTATGATATCACTTATCGAGGGAATGTAAAAATCACTCCCCATGCACTGAATCCCCAAACAGAACAGAGTCACGCTTTTAGAAAACACACTTATGCCTGCTTCAGGGGAAAGGTGAGGTGGGGTGACGCATAAAACTCGAGTTTGAAATGAGCACAGATACCCTTCCGAAAACCGAATATGGAATGGACACGACCTACTCCTTGCTCAATCAACTGGACTCACCAGACCCTGTTCATCGCACAAGTATCTATCCGACTAGTAAGCATCTTCAAAGCTAAGTCTTGATATCTCTGTGTAAGTGCATCAAGTGTGTGTAAAGCGGCCTAAAACCAGCAGGGAAAATCAGCTCAGACCCATTCTGAGGATACATTTCCAACATAAAGAAGAAACAAGCAGGGCAAAACAGAGAGAAATTCTTCCAAAATGCGTTCAGGGACTGGCATGCAACCAGGATTGACCACATCTACAGCCCCAGCGGCAGAAGACATAAGGCTGGACACTCTTGGGGCTGAGACGATTGGTGAGGTTGGGAAAGCAAATGCAGACCCTTGAAAGGAATCCTGCGTGCTCCCCATTCCATGGGTCCCAACTCTCCAGGTTCAACGCAATCTTCCGACAGCGAAAGCACTCATTGGAAACCCAGCGGATGCTACACCGTGGGATCGGGAAAGCTTTCTGAAACTCACCTCAGTTTTCATCTCCTGGTGCTCGTGTTCTCCATTCAGGCCCCCTTACTAACAATCTCCCCACTTGGAGACTCGGCGCCTTTCCATGCCTCTTTCGTACCGTCTGCAATTTGTCCGCAGGATGAACTGCAAGAGGGGGAACCAATGAGAGACTCGCTGGAGGTGTTTGGTCGGGCACATGTCACTCTCATTTCCCATCACGAAGAAGAATTCACCAGCGGTTCAGCCTGCCACCCCGGATCGACAATAGGGCGTGAAGCCATCCAGCCGTGTTGCGTCCCACTCACAAAAAAGCGACTTGGGAAATGGAGCTCAGGGGCACTGCACTTCCCAAACCTGCAGAGTTCTAAACGATAACTATCGCCCCAAAATATATTGAGGTCAGGCTACGAAGAGGCGCTGAACGCAAGGCAGAACTGCAGGAAACGGATGTCAACGGGTACATCGGAATGGCCCCGATAGCACATGAAAAGCGCCAGAACGTGGACAATGATGCGGTTGGCCAAAAAGGGCGTATGCGTTTTTTCCTGAATATATTCAGGAAAAAACGCATACGCCCTTTTTGGCCAACCAAGCAACCTGGGAGAGCAAATCAGCACTACAAAGAAATCTCTCGCCCCCCCCCCGGGGCAAAAGGGCCAGGCGAAAAAAGTCTAAAAACCAGAAAGGCAGGACAGCCCACGGAGTCAAGGGAGCCTTGTTAAGCTGATGGGCGGGATGTCAATGGCCAACAGCCAATCTTCACAAGTGTATCCTCTTTCCCAAACCATGGAAAACACAGAACCACAGAGCATAGGGCACTTCCACACATGGGCGTTGACCTTGGGAAAATGAAAAAATCAACCAGACACAGGGACCCCAAAGTTGAGGGCTGCTGTCTTGACAAGAACCTCCACTCCGGTACACGTTTCATATCCCAGGAAAGAGCCAAGTGGACAAAGACGAGTGGACAAGTGGACAAAGACAAGTGGACAAGTGGACAAGTGGTGCTACGTAGGTCCAATGGAGTGTCACTCAGCCATGAAATCCACGTCATGAGGCTGGTAGCAGCATCCTGAGTGGATTTAGGTACGATCATCCTCAGTGAAATAAGTCCCACAAAAAAAGAAACTTATGATATCACTTATCGAGGGAATGTAAAAATCGCTCCCCATGCACTGAATCCCCAAACAGAACAGAGTCACGCTTTTAGAAAACACACTTATGCCTGCTTCAGGGGAAAGGTGAGGTGGGGTGACGCATAAAACTCGAGTTTGAAATGAGCACAGATACCCTTCCGAAAACCGAATATGGAATGGACACGACCTACTCCTTGCTCAATCAACTGGACTCACCAGACCCTGTTCATCGCACAAGTATCTATCCGACTAGTAAGCATCTTAAAAGCTAAGTCTTGATATCTCTGTGTAAGTGCATCAAGTGTGTGTAAAGCGGCCTAAAACCAGCAGGGAAAATCAGCTCAGACCCATTCTGAGGATACATTTCCAACATAAAGAAGAAACAAGCAGGGCAAAACAGAGAGAAATTCTTCCAAAATGCGTTCAGGGACTGGCATGCAACCAGGATTGACCACATCTACAGCCCCAGCGGCAGAAGACATAAGGCTGGACACTCTTGGGGCTGAGACGATTGGTGAGGTTGGGAAAGCAAATGCAGACCCTTGAAAGGAATCCTGCGTGCTCCCCATTCCATGGGTCCCAACTCTCCAGGTTCAACGCAATCTTCCGACAGCGAAAGCACTCATTGGAAACCCAGCGGATGCTACACCGTGGGATCGGGAAAGCTTTCTGAAACTCACCTCAGTTTTCATCTCCTGGTGCTCGTGTTCTCCATTCAGGCCCCCTTACTAACAATCTCCCCACTTGGAGACTCGGCGCCTTTCCATGCCTCTTTCGTACCGTCTGCAATTTGTCCGCAGGATGAACTGCAAGAGGGGGAACCAATGAGAGACTCGCTGGAGGTGTTTGGTCGGGCACATGTCACTCTCATTTCCCATCACGAAGAAGAATTCACCAGCCGTTCAGCCTGCCACCCCGGATCGACAATAGGGCGTGAAGCCATCCAGCCGTGTTGCGTCCCACTCACAAAAAAGCGACTTGGGAAATGGAGCTCAGGGGCACTGCACTTCCCAAACCTGCAGAGTTCTAAACGATAACTATCGCCCCAAAATATATTGAGGTCAGGCTACGAAGAGGCGCTGAACGCAAGGCAGAACTGCAGGAAACGGATGTCAACGGGTACATCGGAATGGCCCCGATAGCACATGAAAAGCGCCAGAACGTGGACAATGATGCGGTTGGCCAAAAAGGGCGTATGCGTTTTTTCCTGAATATATTCAGGAAAAAACGCATACGCCCTTTTTGGCCAACCAAGCAACCTGGGAGAGCAAATCAGCACTACAAAGAAATCTCTCGCCCCCCCCCGGGGCAAGAGGGCCAGGCGAAAATAGTCTAAAAACCAGAAAGGCAGGACAGCCCACGGAGTCAAGGGAGCCTTGTTAAGCTGATGGGCGGGATGTCAATGGCCAACAGCCAATCTTCACAAGTGTATCCTCTTTCCCAAACCATGTAAAACACAGAACCACAGAGCATAGGGCACTTCCACACATGGGCGTTGACCTTGGGAAAATGAAAAAATCAACCAGACACAGGGACCCCAAAGTTGAGGGCTGCTGTCTTGACAAGAACCTCCACTCCGGTACACGTTTCATATCCCAGGAAAGAGCCAAGTGGACAAAGACGAGTGGACAAGTGGACAAAGACAAGTGGACAAGTGGACAAGTGGTGCTACGTAGGTCCAATGGAGTGTCACTCAGCCATGAAATCCACGTCATGAGGCTGGTAGCAGCATCCTGAGTGGATTTAGGTACGATCATCCTCAGTGAAATAAGTCCCACAAAAAAAGAAACTTATGATATCACTTATCGAGGGAATGTAAAAATCACTCCCCATGCACTGAATCCCCAAACAGAACAGAGTCACGCTTTTAGAAAACACACTTATGCCTGCTTCAGGGGAAAGGTGAGGTGGGGTGACGCATAAAACTCGAGTTTGAAATGAGCAGATACCCTTCCGAAAACCGAATATGGAATGGACACGACCTACTCCTTGCTCAATCAACTGGACTCACCAGACCCTGTTCATCGCACAAGTATCTATCCGACTAGTAAGCATCTTCAAAGCTAAGTCTTGATATCTCTGTGTAAGTGCATCAAGTGTGTGTAAAGCGGCCTAAAACCAGCAGGGAAAATCAGCTCAGACCCATTCTGAGGATACATTTCCAACATAAAGAAGAAACAAGCAGGGCAAAACAGAGAGAAATTCTTCCAAAATGCGTTCAGGGACTGGCATGCAACCAGGATTGACCACATCTACAGCCCCAGCGGCAGAAGACATAAGGCTGGACACTCTTGGGGCTGAGACGATTGGTGAGGTTGGGAAAGCAAATGCAGACCCTTGAAAGGAATCCTGCGTGCTCCCCATTCCATGGGTCCCAACTCTCCAGGTTCAACGCAATCTTCCGACAGCGAAAGCACTCATTGGAAACCCAGCGGATGCTACACCGTGGGATCGGGAAAGCTTTCTGAAACTCACCTCAGTTTTCATCTCCTGGTGCTCGTGTTCTCCATTCAGGCCCCCTTACTAACAATCTCCCCACTTGGAGACTCGGCGCCTTTCCATGCCTCTTTCGTACCGTCTGCAATTTGTCCGCAGGATGAACTGCAAGAGGGGGAACCAATGAGAGACTCGCTGGAGGTGTTTGGTCGGGCACATGTCACTCTCATTTCCCATCACGAAGAAGAATTCACCAGCGGTTCAGCCTGCCACCCCGGATCGACAATAGGGCGTGAAGCCATCCAGCCGTGTTGCGTCCCACTCACAAAAAAGCGACTTGGGAAATGGAGCTCAGGGGCACTGCACTTCCCAAACCTGCAGAGTTCTAAACGATAACTATCGCCCCAAAATATATTGAGGTCAGGCTACGAAGAGGCGCTGAACGCAAGGCAGAACTGCAGGAAACGGATGTCAACGGGTACATCGGAATGGCCCCGATAGCACATGAAAAGCGCCAGAACGTGGACAATGATGCGGTTGGCCAAAAAGGGCGTATGCGTTTTTTCCTGAATATATTCAGGAAAAAACGCATACGCCCTTTTTGGCCAACCAAGCAACCTGGGAGAGCAAATCAGCACTACAAAGAAATCTCTCGCCCCCCCCCCGGGGCAAAAGGGCCAGGCGAAAAAAGTCTAAAAACCAGAAAGGCAGGACAGCCCACGGAGTCAAGGGAGCCTTGTTAAGCTGATGGGCGGGATGTCAATGGCCAACAGCCAATCTTCACAAGTGTATCCTCTTTCCCAAACCATGTAAAACACAGAACCACAGAGCATAGGGCACTTCCACACATGGGCGTTGACCTTGGGAAAATGAAAAAATCAACCAGACACAGGGACCCCAAAGTTGAGGGCTGCTGTCTTGACAAGAACCTCCACTCCGGTACACGTTTCATATCCCAGGAAAGAGCCAAGTGGACAAAGACGAGTGGACAAGTGGACAAAGACAAGTGGACAAGTGGACAAGTGGTGCTACGTAGGTCCAATGGAGTGTCACTCAGCCATGAAATCCACGTCATGAGGCTGGTAGCAGCATCCTGAGTGGATTTAGGTACGATCATCCTCAGTGAAATAAGTCCCACAAAAAAAGAAACTTATGATATCACTTATCGAGGGAATGTAAAAATCGCTCCCCATGCACTGAATCCCCAAACAGAACAGAGTCACGCTTTTAGAAAACACACTTATGCCTGCTTCAGGGGAAAGGTGAGGTGGGGTGACGCATAAAACTCGAGTTTGAAATGAGCACAGATACCCTTCCGAAAACCGAATATGGAATGGACACGACCTACTCCTTGCTCAATCAACTGGACTCACCAGACCCTGTTCATCGCACAAGTATCTATCCGACTAGTAAGCATCTTAAAAGCTAAGTCTTGATATCTCTGTGTAAGTGCATCAAGTGTGTGTAAAGCGGCCTAAAACCAGCAGGGAAAATCAGCTCAGACCCATTCTGAGGATACATTTCCAACATAAAGAAGAAACAAGCAGGGCAAAACAGAGAGAAATTCTTCCAAAATGCGTTCAGGGACTGGCATGCAACCAGGATTGACCACATCTACAGCCCCAGCGGCAGAAGACATAAGGCTGGACACTCTTGGGGCTGAGACGATTGGTGAGGTTGGGAAAGCAAATGCAGACCCTTGAAAGGAATCCTGCGTGCTCCCCATTCCATGGGTCCCAACTCTCCAGGTTCAACGCAATCTTCCGACAGCGAAAGCACTCATTGGAAACCCAGCGGATGCTACACCGTGGGATCGGGAAAGCTTTCTGAAACTCACCTCAGTTTTCATCTCCTGGTGCTCGTGTTCTCCATTCAGGCCCCCTTACTAACAATCTCCCCACTTGGAGACTCGGCGCCTTTCCATGCCTCTTTCGTACCGTCTGCAATTTGTCCGCAGGATGAACTGCAAGAGGGGGAACCAATGAGAGACTCGCTGGAGGTGTTTGGTCGGGCACATGTCACTCTCATTTCCCATCACGAAGAAGAATTCACCAGCGGTTCAGCCTGCCACCCCGGATCGACAATAGGGCGTGAAGCCATCCAGCCGTGTTGCGTCCCACTAACAAAAAAGCGACTTGGGAAATGGAGCTCAGGGGCACTGCACTTCCCAAACCTGCAGAGTTCTAAACGATAACTATCGCCCCAAAATATATTGAGGTCAGGCTACGAAGAGGCGCTGAACGCAAGGCAGAACTGCAGGAAACGGATGTCAACGGGTACATCGGAATGGCCCCGATAGCACATGAAAAGCGCCAGAACGTGGACAATGATGCGGTTGGCCAAAAAGGGCGTATGCGTTTTTTCCTGAATATATTCAGGAAAAAACGCATACGCCCTTTTTGGCCAACCAAGCAACCTGGGAGAGCAAATCAGCACTACAAAGAAATCTCTCGCCCCCCCCCGGGGCAAGAGGGCCAGGCGAAAATAGTCTAAAAACCAGAAAGGCAGGACAGCCCACGGAGTCAAGGGAGCCTTGTTAAGCTGATGGGCGGGATGTCAATGGCCAACAGCCAATCTTCACAAGTGTATCCTCTTTCCCAAACCATGTAAAACACAGAACCACAGAGCATAGGGCACTTCCACACATGGGCGTTGACCTTGGGAAAATGAAAAAATCAACCAGACACAGGGACCCCAAAGTTGAGGGCTGCTGTCTTGACAAGAACCTCCACTCCGGTACACGTTTCATATCCCAGGAAAGAGCCAAGTGGACAAGTGTTCAAAGACAAGTGGACAAGTGGACAAGTGGTGCTACGTAGGTCCAATGGAGTGTCACTCAGCCATGAAATCCACGTCATGAGGCTGGTAGCAGCATCCTGAGTGGATTTAGGTACGATCATCCTCAGTGAAATAAGTCCCACAAAAAAAGAAACTTATGATATCACTTATCGAGGGAATGTAAGAATCGCTCCCCATGCACTGAATCCCCAAACAGAACAGAGTCACGCTTTTAGAAAACACACTTATGCCTGCTTCAGGGGAAAGGTGAGGTGGGGTGACGCATAAAACTCGAGTTTGAAATGAGCACAGATACCCTTCTGAAAACCGAATATGGAATGGACACGACCTACTCCTTGCTCAATCAACTGGACTCACCAGACCCTGTTCATCGCACAAGTATCTATCCGACTAGTAAGCATCTTAAAAGCTAAGTCTTGATATCTCTGTGTAAGTGCATCAAGTGTGTGTAAAGCGGCCTAAAACCAGCAGGGAAAATCAGCTCAGACCCATTCTGAGGATACATTTCCAACATAAAGAAGAAACAAGCAGGGCAAAACAGAGAGAAATTCTTCCAAAATGCGTTCAGGGACTGGCATGCAACCAGGATTGACCACATCTACAGCCCCAGCGGCAGAAGACATAAGGCTGGACACTCTTGGGGCTGAGACGATTGGTGAGGTTGGGAAAGCAAATGCAGACCCTTGAAAGGAATCCTGCGTGCTCCCCATTCCATGGGTCCCAACTCTCCAGGTTCAACGCAATCTTCCGACAGCGAAAGCACTCATTGGAAACCCAGCGGTTGCTACACCGTGGGATCGGGAAAGCTTTCTGAAACTCACCTCAGTTTTCATCTCCTGGTGCTCGTGTTCTCCATTCAGGCCCCCTTACTAACAATCTCCCCACTTGGAGACTCGGCGCCTTTCCATGCCTCTTTCGTACCGTCTGCAATTTGTCCGCAGGATGAACTGCAAGAGGGGGAACCAATGAGAGACTCGCTGGAGGTGTTTGGTCGGGCACATGTCACTCTCATTTCCCATCACGAAGAAGAATTCACCAGCGGTTCAGCCTGCCACCCCGGATCGACAATAGGGCGTGAAGCCATCCAGCCGTGTTGCGTCCCACTCACAAAAAAGCGACTTGGGAAATGGAGCTCAGGGGCACTGCACTTCCCAAACCTGCAGAGTTCTAAACGATAACTATCGCCCCAAAATATATTGAGGTCAGGCTACGAAGAGGCGCTGAACGCAAGGCAGAACTGCAGGAAACGGATGTCAACGGGTACATCGGAATGGCCCCGATAGCACATGAAAAGCGCCAGAACGTGGACAATGATGCGGTTGGCCAAAAAGGGCGAATGCGTTTATGCGTTTTTTCCTGAATATATTCAGGAAAAAACGCATACGCCCTTTCTGGCCAACCAAGCAACCTGGGAGAGCAAATCAGCACTACAAAGAAATCTCTCGCCCACCCCCCCCCGAGGCAAAAGGGCCAGGCGAAAAAAGTCTAAAAACCAGAAAGGCAGGACAGCCCACGGAGTCAAGGGAGCCTTGTTAAGCTGATGGGCGGGATGTCAATGGCCAAGCCAATCTTCACAAGTGTATCCTCTTTCCCAAACCATGTAAAACACAGAACCACAGAGCATAGGGCACTTCCACACATGGGCGTTGACCTTGGGAAAATGAAAAAATCAACCAGACACAGGGACCCCAAAGTTGAGGGCTGCTGTCTTGACAAGAACCTCCACTCCGGTACACGTTTCATATCCCAGGAAAGAGCCAAGTGGACAAAGACGAGTGGACAAGTGGACAAGTGCAGAAGTGGTGCTACGTAGGTCCAATGGAGTGTCACTCAGCCATGAAATCCACGTCATGAGGCTGGTAGCAGCATCCTGAGTGGATTTAGGTACGATCATCCTCAGTGAAATAAGTCCCACAAAAAAAGAAACTTATGATATCACTTATCGAGGGAATGTAAAAATCGCTCCCCATGCACTGAATCCCCAAACAGAACAGAGTCACGCTTTTAGAAAACACACTTATGCCTGCTTCAGGGGAAAGGTGAGGTGGGGTGACGCATAAAACTCGAGTTTGAAATGAGCACAGATACCCTTCCGAAAACCGAATATGGAATGGACACGACCTACTCCTTGCTCAATCAACTGGACTCACCAGACCCTGTTCATCGCACAAGTATCTATCCGACTAGTAAGCATCTCAAAAGCTAAGTCTTGATATCTCTGTGTAAGTGCATCAAGTGTGTGTAAAGCAGCCTAAAACCAGCAGGGAAAATCAGCTCAGACCCATTCTGAGGATACATTTCCAACATAAAGAAGAAACAAGCAGGGCAAAACAGAGAAATTCTTCCAAAATGCGTTCAGGGACTGGCATGCAACCAGGATTGACCACATCTACAGCCCCAGCGGCAGAAGACATAAGGCTGGACACTCTTGGGGCTGAGACGATTGGTGAGGTTGGGAAAGCAAATGCAGACCCTTGAAAGGAATCCTGCGTGCTCCCCATTCCATGGGTCCCAACTCTCCAGGTTCAACGCAATCTTCCGACAGCGAAAGCACTCATTGGAAACCCAGCGGTTGCTACACCGTGGGATCGGGAAAGCTTTCTGAAACTCACCTCAGTTTTCATCTCCTGGTGCTCGTGTTCTCCATTCAGGCCCCCTTACTAACAATCTCCCCACTTGGAGACTCGGCGCCTTTCCATGCCTCTTTCGTACCGTCTGCAATTTGTCCGCAGGATGAACTGCAAGAGGGGGAACCAATGAGAGACTCGCTGGAGGTGTTTGGTCGGGCACATGTCACTCTCATTTCCCATCACGAAGAAGAATTCACCAGCGGTTCAGCCTGCCACCCCGGATCGACAATAGGGCGTGAAGCCATCCAGCCGTGTTGCGTCCCACTCACAAAAAAGCGACTTGGGAAATGGAGCTCAGGGGCACTGCACTTCCCAAACCTGCAGAGTTCTAAACGATAACTATCGCCCCAAAATATATTGAGGTCAGGCTACGAAGAGGCGCTGAACGCAAGGCAGAACTGCAGGAAACGGATGTCAACGGGTACATCGGAATGGCCCCGATAGCACATGAAAAGCGCCAGAACGTGGACAATGATGCGGTTGGCCAAAAAGGGCGAATGCGTTTATGCGTTTTTTCCTGAATATATTCAGGAAAAAACGCATACGCCCTTTTTGGCCAACCAAGCAACCTGGGAGAGCAAATCAGCACTACAAAGAAATCTCTCGCCCCCCCCCCCCCGGGGGCAAAAGGGCCAGGCGAAAAAAGTCTAAAAACCAGAAAGGCAGGACAGCCCACGGAGTCAAGGGAGCCTTGTTAAGCTGATGGGCGGGATGTCAATGGCCAACAGCCAATCTTCACAAGTGTATCCTCTTTCCCAAAGCATGTAAAACACAGAACCACAGAGCATAGGGCACTTCCACACATGGGCGTTGACCTTGGGAAAATGAAAAAATCAACCAGACACAGGGACCCCAAAGTTGAGGGCTGCTGTCTTGACAAGAACCTCCACTCCGGTACACGTTTCATATCCCAGGAAAGAGCCAAGTGGACAAAGACGAGTGGACAAGTGGACAAAGACAAGTGGACAAGTGGACAAGTGGTGCTACGTAGGTCCAATGGAGTGTCACTCAGCCATGAAATCCACGTCATGAGGCTGGTAGCAGCATCCTGAGTGGATTTAGGTACGATCATCCTCAGTGAAATAAGTCCCACAAAAAAAGAAACTTATGATATCACTTATCGAGGGAATGTAAAAATCGCTCCCCATGCACTGAATCCCCAAACAGAACAGAGTCACGCTTTTAGAAAACACACTTATGCCTGCTTCAGGGGAAAGGTGAGGTGCGGTGACGCATAAAACTCGAGTTTGAAATGAGCACAGATACCCTTCCGAAAACCGAATATGGAATGGACACGACCTACTCCTTGCTCAATCAACTGGACTCACCAGACCCTGTTCATCGCACAAGTATCTATCCGACTAGTAAGCATCTTAAAAGCTAAGTCTTGATATCTCTGTGTAAGTGCATCAAGTGTGTGTAAAGCGGCCTAAAACCAGCAGGGAAAATCAGCTCAGACCCATTCTGAGGATACATTTCCAACATAAAGAAGAAACAAGCAGGGCAAAACAGAGAGAAATTCTTCCAAAATGCATTCAGGGACTGGCATGCAACCAGGATTGACCACATCTACAGCCCCAGCGGCAGAAGACATAAGGCTGGACACTCTTGGGGCTGAGACGATTGGTGAGGTTGGGAAAGCAAATGCAGACCCTTGAAAGGAATCCTGCGTGCTCCCCATTCCATGGGTCCCAACTCTCCAGGTTCAACGCAATCTTCCGACAGCGAAAGCACTCATTGGAAACCCAGCGGATGCTACACCGTGGGATCGGGAAAGCTTTCTGAAACTCACCTCAGTTTTCATCTCCTGGTGCTCGTGTTCTCCATTCAGGCCCCCTTACTAACAATCTCCCCACTTGGAGACTCGGCGCCTTTCCATGCCTCTTTCGTACCGTCTGCAATTTGTCCGCAGGATGAACTGCAAGAGGGGGAACCAATGAGAGACTCGCTGGAGGTGTTTGGTCGGGCACATGTCACTCTCATTTCCCATCACGAAGAAGAATTCACCAGCGGTTCAGCCTGCCACCCCGGATCGACAATAGGGCGTGAAGCCATCCAGCCGTGTTGCGTCCCACTCACAAAAAAGCGACTTGGGAAATGGAGCTCAGGGGCACTGCACTTCCCAAACCTGCAGAGTTCTAAACGATAACTATCGCCCCAAAATATATTGAGGTCAGGCTACGAAGAGGCGCTGAACGCAAGGCAGAACTGCAGGAAACGGATGTCAACGGGTACATCGGAATGGCCCCGATAGCACATGAAAAGCGCCAGAACGTGGACAATGATGCGGTTGGCCAAAAAGGGCGTATGCGTTTTTTCCTGAATATATTCAGGAAAAAACGCATACGCCCTTTTTGGCCAACCAAGCAACCTGGGAGAGCAAATCAGCACTACAAAGAAATCTCTCGCCCCCCCCCCCCCGGGGCAAAAGGGCCAGGCGAAAAAAGTCTAAAAACCAGAAAGGCAGGACAGCCCACGGAGTCAAGGGAGCCTTGTTAAGCTGATGGGCGGGATGTCAATGGCCAACAGCCAATCTTCAGAAGTGTATCCTCTTTCCCAAACCATGTAAAACACAGAACCACAGAGCATAGGGCACTTCCACACATGGGCGTTGACCTTGGGAAAATGAAAAAATCAACCAGACACAGGGACCCCAAAGTTGAGGGCTGCTGTCTTGACAAGAACCTCCACTCCGGTACACGTTTCATATCCCAGGAAAGAGCCAAGTGGACAAAGACGAGTGGACAAGTGGACAAGTGCAGAAGTGGTGCTACGTAGGTCCAATGGAGTGTCACTCAGCCATGAAATCCACGTCATGAGGCTGGTAGCAGCATCCTGAGTGGATTTAGGTACGATCATCCTCAGTGAAATAAGTCCCACAAAAAAAGAAACTTATGATATCACTTATCGAGGGAATGTAAAAATCGCTCCCCATGCACTGAATCCCCAAACAGAACAGAGTCACGCTTTTAGAAAACACACTTATGCCTGCTTCAGGGGAAAGGTGAGGTGGGGTGACGCATAAAACTCGAGTTTGAAATGAGCACAGATACCCTTCCGAAAACTGAATATGGAATGGACACGACCTACTCCTTGCTCAATCAACTGGACTCACCAGACCCTGTTCATCGCACAAGTATCTATCCGACTAGTAAGCATCTCAAAAGCTAAGTCTTGATATCTCTGTGTAAGTGCATCAAGTGTGTGTAAAGCGGCCTAAAACCAGCAGGGAAAATCAGCTCAGACCCATTCTGAGGATACATTTCCAACATAAAGAAGAAACAAGCAGGGCAAAACAGAGAAATTCTTCCAAAATGCGTTCAGGGACTGGCATGCAACCAGGATTGACCACATCTACAGCCCCAGCGGCAGAAGACATAAGGCTGGACACTCTTGGGGCTGAGACGATTGGTGAGGTTGGGAAAGCAAATGCAGACCCTTGAAAGGAATCCTGCGTGCTCCCCATTCCATGGGTCCCAACTCTCCAGGTTCAACGCAATCTTCCGACAGCGAAAGCACTCATTGGAAACCCAGCGGTTGCTACACCGTGGGATCGGGAAAGCTTTCTGAAACTCACCTCAGTTTTCATCTCCTGGTGCTCGTGTTCTCCATTCAGGCCCCCTTACTAACAATCTCCCCACTTGGAGACTCGGCGCCTTTCCATGCCTCTTTCGTACCGTCTGCAATTTGTCCGGAGGATGAACTGCAAGAGGGGGAACCAATGAGAGACTCGCTGGAGGTGTTTGGTCGGGCACATGTCACTCTCATTTCCCATCACGAAGAAGAATTCACCAGCGGTTCAGCCTGCCACCCCGGATCGACAATAGGGCGTGAAGCCATCCAGCCGTGTTGCGTCCCACTCACAAAAAAGCGACTTGGGAAATGGAGCTCAGGGGCACTGCACTTCCCAAACCTGCAGAGTTCTAAACGATAACTATCGCCCCAAAATATATTGAGGTCAGGCTACGAAGAGGCGCTGAACGCAAGGCAGAACTTCAGGAAACGGATGTCAACGGGTACATCGGAATGGCCCCGATAGCACATGAAAAGCGCCAGAACGTGGACAATGATGCGGTTGGCCAAAAAGGGCGTATGCGTTTTTTCCTGAATATATTCAGGAAAAAACGCATACGCCCTTTTTGGCCAACCAAGCAACCTGGGAGAGCAAATCAGCACTACAAAGAAATCTCTCGCCCCCCCCCCCCGGGGCAAAAGGGCCAGGCGAAAAAAGTCTAAAAACCAGAAAGGCAGGACAGCCCACGGAGTCAAGGGAGCCTTGTTAAGCTGATGGGCGGGATGTCAATGGCCAACAGCCAATCTTCACAAGTGTATCCTCTTTCCCAAACCATGTAAAACACAGAACCACAGAGCATAGGGCACTTCCACACATGGGCGTTGACCTTGGGAAAATGAAAAAATCAACCAGACACAGGGACCCCAAAGTTGAGGGCTGCTGTCTTGACAAGAACCTCCACTCCGGTACACGTTTCATATCCCAGGAAAGAGCCAAGTGGACAAAGACGAGTGGACAAGTGGACAAAGACAAGTGGACAAGTGGACAAGTGGTGCTACGTAGGTCCAATGGAGTGTCACTCAGCCATGAAATCCACGTCATGAGGCTGGTAGCAGCATCCTGAGTGGATTTAGGTACGATCATCCTCAGTGAAATAAGTCCCACAAAAAAAGAAACTTATGATATCACTTATCGAGGGAATGTAAAAATCGCTCCCCATGCACTGAATCCCCAAACAGAACAGAGTCACGCTTTTAGAAAACACACTTATGCCTGCTTCAGGGGAAAGGTGAGGTGGGGTGACGCATAAAACTCGAGTTTGAAATGAGCACAGATACCCTTCCGAAAACCGAATATGGAATGGACACGACCTACTCCTTGCTCAATCAACTGGACTCACCAGACCCTGTTCATCGCACAAGTATCTATCCGACTAGTAAGCATCTTAAAAGCTAAGTCTTGATATCTCTGTGTAAGTGCATCAAGTGTGTGTAAAGCGGCCTAAAACCAGCAGGGAAAATCAGCTCAGACCCATTCTGAGGATACATTTCCAACATAAAGAAGAAACAAGCAGGGCAAAACAGAGAGAAATTCTTCCAAAATGCGTTCAGGGACTGGCATGCAACCAGGATTGACCACATCTACAGCCCCAGCGGCAGAAGACATAAGGCTGGACACTCTTGGGGCTGAGACGATTGGTGAGGTTGGGAAAGCAAATGCAGACCCTTGAAAGGAATCCTGCGTGCTCCCCATTCCATGGGTCCCAACTCTCCAGGTTCAACGCAATCTTCCGACAGCGAAAGCACTCATTGGAAACCCAGCGGTTGCTACACCGTGGGATCGGGAAAGCTTTCTGAAACTCACCTCAGTTTTCATCTCCTGGTGCTCGTGTTCTCCATTCAGGCCCCCTTACTAACAATCTCCCCACTTGGAGACTCGGCGCCTTTCCATGCCTCTTTCGTACCGTCTGCAATTTGTCCGCAGGATGAACTGCAAGAGGGGGAACCAATGAGAGACTCGCTGGAGGTGTTTGGTCGGGCACATGTCACTCTCATTTCCCATCACGAAGAAGAATTCACCAGCGGTTCAGCCTGCCACCCCGGATCGACAATAGGGCGTGAAGCCATCCAGCCGTGTTGCGTCCCACTCACAAAAAAGCGACTTGGGAAATGGAGCTCAGGGGCACTGCACTTCCCAAACCTGCAGAGTTCTAAACGATAACTATCGCCCCAAAATATATTGAGGTCAGGCTACGAAGAGGCGCTGAACGCAAGGCAGAACTGCAGGAAACGGATGTCAACGGGTACATCGGAATGGCCCCGATAGCACATGAAAAGCGCCAGAACGTGGACAATGATGCGGTTGGCCAAAATGGGCGTATGCGTTTTTTCCTGAATATATTCAGGAAAAAACGCATACGCCCTTTTTGGCCAACCAAGCAACCTGGGAGAGCAAATCAGCACTACAAAGAAATCTCTCGGCCCCCCCCCCGGGGCAAAAGGGCCAGGGGAAAAAAGTCTAAAAACCAGAAAGGCAGGACAGCCCACGGAGTCAAGGGAGCCTTGTTAAGCTGATGGGCGGGATGTCAATGGCCAACAGCCAATCTTCACAAGTGTATCCTCTTTCCCAAACCATGTAAAACACAGAACCACAGAGCATAGGGCACTTCCACACATGGGCGTTGACCTTGGGAAAATGAAAAAATCAACCAGACACAGGGACCCCAAAGTTGAGGGCTGCTGTCTTGACAAGAACCTCCACTCCGGTACACGTTTCATATCCCAGGAAAGAGCCAAGTGGACAAAGACGAGTGGACAAGTGGACAAAGACAAGTGGACAAGTGGACAAGTGGTGCTACGTAGGTCCAATGGAGTGTCACTCAGCCATGAAATCCACGTCATGAGGCTGGTAGCAGCATCCTGAGTGGATTTAGGTACGATCATCCTCAGTGAAATAAGTCCCACAAAAAAAGAAACTTATGATATCACTTATCGAGGGAATGTAAAAATCACTCCCCATGCACTGAATCCCCAAACAGAACAGAGTCACGCTTTTAGAAAACACACTTATGCCTGCTTCAGGGGAAAGGTGAGGTGGGGTGACGCATAAAACTCGAGTTTGAAATGAGCACAGATACCCTTCCGAAAACCGAATATGGAATGGACACGACCTACTCCTTGCTCAATCAACTGGACTCACCAGACCCTGTTCATCGCACAAGTATCTATCCGACTAGTAAGCATCTTAAAAGCTAAGTCTTGATATCTCTGTGTAAGTGCATCAAGTGTGTGTAAAGCGGCCTAAAACCAGCAGGGAAAATCAGCTCAGACCCATTCTGAGGATACATTTCCAACATAAAGAAGAAACAAGCAGGGCAAAACAGAGAGAAATTCTTCCAAAATGCGTTCAGGGACTGGCATGCAACCAGGATTGACCACATCTACAGCCCCAGCGGCAGAAGACATAAGGCTGGACACTCTTGGGGCTGAGACGATTGGTGAGGTTGGGAAAGCAAATGCAGACCCTTGAAAGGAATCCTGCGTGCTCCCCATTCCATGGGTCCCAACTCTCCAGGTTCAACGCAATCTTCCGACAGCGAAAGCACTCATTGGAAACCCAGCGGTTGCTACACCGTGGGATCGGGAAAGCTTTCTGAAACTCACCTCAGTTTTCATCTCCTGGTGCTCGTGTTCTCCATTCAGGCCCCCTTACTAACAATCTCCCCACTTGGAGACTCGGCGCCTTTCCATGCCTCTTTCGTACCGTCTGCAATTTGTCCGCAGGATGAACTGCAAGAGGGGGAACCAATGAGAGACTCGCTGGAGGTGTTTGGTCGGGCACATGTCACTCTCATTTCCCATCACGAAGAAGAATTCACCAGCGGTTCAGCCTGCCACCCCGGATCGACAATAGGGCGTGAAGCCATCCAGCCGTGTTGCGTCCCACTCACAAAAAAGCGACTTGGGAAATGGAGCTCAGGGGCACTGCACTTCCCAAACCTGCAGAGTTCTAAACGATAACTATCGCCCCAAAATATATTGAGGTCAGGCTACGAAGAGGCGCTGAACGCAAGGCAGAACTGCAGGAAACGGATGTCAACGGGTACATCGGAATGGCCCCGATAGCACATGAAAAGCGCCAGAACGTGGACAATGATGCGGTTGGCCAAAAAGGGCGTATGCGTTTTTTCCTGAATATATTCAGGAAAAAACGCATACGCCCTTTCTGGCCAACCAAGCAACCTGGGAGAGCAAATCAGCACTACAAAGAAATCTCTCGCCCCCCCCCCCCGGGGCAAAAGGGCCAGGCGAAAAAAGTCTAAAAACCAGAAAGGCAGGACAGCCCACGGAGTCAAGGGAGCCTTGTTAAGCTGATGGGCGGGATGTCAATGGCCAACAGCCAATCTTCACAAGTGTATCCTCTTTCCCAAAGCATGTAAAACACAGAACCACAGAGCATAGGGCACTTCCACACATGGGCGTTGACCTTGGGAAAATGAAAAAATCAACCAGACACAGGGACCCCAAAGTTGAGGGCTGCTGTCTTGACAAGAACCTCCACTCCGGTACACGTTTCATATCCCAGGAAAGAGCCAAGTGGACAAAGACGAGTGGACAAGTGGACAAAGACAAGTGGACAAGTGGACAAGTGGTGCTACGTAGGTCCAATGGAGTGTCACTCAGCCATGAAATCCACGTCATGAGGCTGGTAGCAGCATCCTGAGTGGATTTAGGTACGATCATCCTCAGTGAAATAAGTCCCACAAAAAAAGAAACTTATGATATCACTTATCGAGGGAATGTAAAAATCGCTCCCCATGCACTGAATCCCCAAACAGAACAGAGTCACGCTTTTAGAAAACACACTTATGCCTGCTTCAGGGGAAAGGTGAGGTGGGGTGACGCATAAAACTCGAGTTTGAAATGAGCACAGATACCCTTCCGAAAACCGAATATGGAATGGACACGACCTACTCCTTGCTCAATCAACTGGACTCACCAGACCCTGTTCATCGCACAAGTATCTATCCGACTAGTAAGCATCTTAAAAGCTAAGTCTTGATATCTCTGTGTAAGTGCATCAAGTGTGTGTAAAGCGGCCTAAAACCAGCAGGGAAAATCAGCTCAGACCCATTCTGAGGATACATTTCCAACATAAAGAAGAAACAAGCAGGGCAAAACAGAGAGAAATTCTTCCAAAATGCGTTCAGGGACTGGCATGCAACCAGGATTGACCACATCTACAGCCCCAGCGGCAGAAGACATAAGGCTGGACACTCTTGGGGCTGAGACGATTGGTGAGGTTGGGAAAGCAAATGCAGACCCTTGAAAGGAATCCTGCGTGCTCCCCATTCCATGGGTCCCAACTCTCCAGGTTCAACGCAATCTTCCGACAGCGAAAGCACTCATTGGAAACCCAGCGGATGCTACACCGTGGGATCGGGAAAGCTTTCTGAAACTCACCTCAGTTTTCATCTCCTGGTGCTCGTGTTCTCCATTCAGGCCCCCTTACTAACAATCTCCCCACTTGGAGACTCGGCGCCTTTCCATGCCTCTTTCGTACCGTCTGCAATTTGTCCGCAGGATGAACTGCAAGAGGGGGAACCAATGAGAGACTCGCTGGAGGTGTTTGGTCGGGCACATGTCACTCTCATTTCCCATCACGAAGAAGAATTCACCAGCGGTTCAGCCTGCCACCCCGGATCGACAATAGGGCGTGAAGCCATCCAGCCGTGTTGCGTCCCACTCACAAAAAAGCGACTTGGGAAATGGAGCTCAGGGGCACTGCACTTCCCAAACCTGCAGAGTTCTAAACGATAACTATCGCCCCAAAATATATTGAGGTCAGGCTACGAAGAGGCGCTGAACGCAAGGCAGAACTGCAGGAAACGGATGTCAACGGGTACATCGGAATGGCCCCGATAGCACATGAAAAGCGCCAGAACGTGGACAATGATGCGGTTGGCCAAAAAGGGCGTATGCGTTTTTTCCTGAATATATTCAGGAAAAAACGCATACGCCCTTTTTGGCCAACCAAGCAACCTGGGAGAGCAAATCAGCACTACAAAGAAATCTCTCGCCCCCCCCCCCCCGGGGCAAAAGGGCCAGGCGAAAAAAGTCTAAAAACCAGAAAGGCAGGACAGCCCACGGAGTCAAGGGAGCCTTGTTAAGCTGATGGGCGGGATGTCAATGGCCAACAGCCAATCTTCACAAGTGTATCCTCTTTCCCAAACCATGTAAAACACAGAACCACAGAGCATAGGGCACTTCCACACATGGGCGTTGACCTTGGGAAAATGAAAAAATCAACCAGACACAGGGACCCCAAAGTTGAGGGCTGCTGTCTTGACAAGAACCTCCACTCCGGTACACGTTTCATATCCCAGGAAAGAGCCAAGTGGACAAAGACGAGTGGACAAGTGGACAAAGACAAGTGGACAAGTGGACAAGTGGTGCTACGTAGGTCCAGTGGAGTGTCACTCAGCCATGAAATCCACGTCATGAGGCTGGTAGCAGCATCCTGAGTGGATTTAGGTACGATCATCCTCAGTGAAATAAGTCCCACAAAAAAAGAAACTTATGATATCACTTATCGAGGGAATGTAAAAATCGCTCCCCATGCACTGAATCCCCAAACAGAACAGAGTCACGCTTTTAGAAAACACACTTATGCCTGCTTCAGGGGAAAGGTGAGGTGGGGTGACGCATAAAACTCGAGTTTGAAATGAGCACAGATACCCTTCTGAAAACCGAATATGGAATGGACACGACCTACTCCTTGCTCAATCAACTGGACTCACCAGACCCTGTTCATCGCACAAGTATCTATCCGACTAGTAAGCATCTTAAAAGCTAAGTCTTGATATCTCTGTGTAAGTGCATCAAGTGTGTGTAAAGCGGCCTAAAACCAGCAGGGAAAATCAGCTCAGACCCATTCTGAGGATACATTTCCAACATAAAGAAGAAACAAGCAGGGCAAAACAGAGAGAAATTCTTCCAAAATGCGTTCAGGGACTGGCATGCAACCAGGATTGACCACATCTACAGCCCCAGCGGCAGAAGACATAAGGCTGGACACTCTTGGGGCTGAGACGATTGGTGAGGTTGGGAAAGCAAATGCAGACCCTTGAAAGGAATCCTGCGTGCTCCCCATTCCATGGCTCCCAACTCTCCAGGTTCAACGCAATCTTCCGACAGCGAAAGCACTCATTGGAAACCCAGCGGATGCTACACCGTGGGATCGGGAAAGCTTTCTGAAACTCACCTCAGTTTTCATCTCCTGGTGCTCGTGTTCTCCATTCAGGCCCCCTTACTAGCAATCTCCCCACTTGGAGACTCGGCGCCTTTCCATGCCTCTTTCGTACCGTCTGCAATTTGTCCGCAGGATGAACTGCAAGAGGGGGAACCAATGAGAGACTCGCTGGAGGTGTTTGGTCGGGCACATGTCACTCTCATTTCCCATCACGAAGAAGAATTCACCAGCGGTTCAGCCTGCCACCCCGGATCGACAATAGGGCGTGAAGCCATCCAGCCGTGTTGCGTCCCACTCACAAAAAAGCGACTTGGGAAATGGAGCTCAGGGGCACTGCACTTCCCAAACCTGCAGAGTTCTAAACGATAACTATCGCCCCAAAATATATTGAGCGCAGGCTACGAAGAGGCGCTGAACGCAAGGCAGAACTGCAGGAAACGGATGTCAACGGGTACATCGGAATGGCCCCGATAGCACATGAAAAGCGCCAGAACGTGGACAATGATGCGGTTGGCCAAAAAGGGCGTATGCGTTTTTTCCTGAATATATTCAGGAAAAAACGCATACGCCCTTTTTGGCCAACCAAGCAACCTGGGAGAGCAAATCAGCACTACAAAGAAATCTCTCGCCCCCCCCCCCCGGGGCAAAAGGGCCAGGCGAAAAATGTCTAAAAACCAGAAAGGCAGGACAGCCCACGGAGTCAAGGGAGCCTTGTTAAGCTGATGGGCGGGATGTCAATGGCCAACAGCCAATCTTCACAAGTGTATCCTCTTTCCCAAACCATGTAAAACACAGAACCACAGAGCATAGGGCACTTCCACACATGGGCGTTGACCTTGGGAAAATGAAAAAATCAACCAGACACAGGGACCCCAAAGTTGAGGGCTGCTGTCTTGACAAGAACCTCCACTCCGGTACACGTTTCATATCCCAGGAAAGAGCCAAGTGGACAAAGACGAGTGGACAAGTGGACAAAGACAAGTGGACAAGTGGACAAGTGGTGCTACGTAGGTCCAATGGAGTGTCACTCAGCCATGAAATCCACGTCATGAGGCTGGTAGCAGCATCCTGAGTGGATTTAGGTACGATCATCCTCAGTGAAATAAGTCCCACAAAAAAAGAAACTTATGATATCACTTATCGAGGGAATGTAAAAATCGCTCCCCATGCACTGAATCCCCAAACAGAACAGAGTCACGCTTTTAGAAAACACACTTATGCCTGCTTCAGGGGAAAGGTGAGGTGGGGTGACGCATAAAACTCGAGTTTGAAATGAGCACAGATACCCTTCCGAAAACCGAATATGGAATGGACACGACCTACTCCTTGCTCAATCAACTGGACTCACCAGACCCTGTTCATCGCACAAGTATCTATCCGACTAGTAAGCATCTTAAAAGCTAAGTCTTGATATCTCTGTGTAAGTGCATCAAGTGTGTGTAAAGCGGCCTAAAACCAGCAGGGAAAATCAGCTCAGACCCATTCTGAGGATACATTTCCAACATAAAGAAGAAACAAGCAGGGCAAAACAGAGAGAAATTCTTCCAAAATGCGTTCAGGGACTGGCATGCAACCAGGATTGACCACATCTACAGCCCCAGCGTTAGAAGACATAAGGCTGGACACTCTTGGGGCTGAGACGATTGGTGAGGTTGGGAAAGCAAATGCAGACCCTTGAAAGGAATCCTGCGTGCTCCCCATTCCATGGGTCCCAACTCTCCAGGTTCAACGCAATCTTCCGACAGCGAAAGCACTCATTGGAAACCCAGCGGTTGCTACACCGTGGGATCGGGAAAGCTTTCTGAAACTCACCTCAGTTTTCATCTCCTGGTGCTCGTGTTCTCCATTCAGGCCCCCTTACTAACAATCTCCCCACTTGGAGACTCGGCGCCTTTCCATGCCTCTTTCGTACCGTCTGCAATTTGTCCGCAGGATGAACTGCAAGAGGGGGAACCAATGAGAGACTCGCTGGAGGTGTTTGGTCGGGCACATGTCACTCTCATTTCCCATCACGAAGAAGAATTCACCAGCGGTTCAGCCTGCCACCCCGGATCGACAATAGGGCGTGAAGCCATCCAGCCGTGTTGCGTCCCACTCACAAAAAAGCGACTTGGGAAATGGAGCTCAGGGGCACTGCACTTCCCAAACCTGCAGAGTTCTAAACGATAACTATCGCCCCAAAATATATTGAGGTCAGGCTACGAAGAGGCGCTGAACGCAAGGCAGAACTGCAGGAAACGGATGTCAACGGGTACATCGGAATGGCCCCGATAGCACATGAAAAGCGCCAGAACGTGGACAATGATGCGGTTGGCCAAAAAGGGCGTATGCGTTTTTTCCTGAATATATTCAGGAAAAAACGCATACGCCCTTTCTGGCCAACCAAGCAACCTGGGAGAGCAAATCAGCACTACAAAGAAATCTCTCGCCCCCCCCCCCCGGGGCAAAAGGGCCAGGCGAAAAAAGTCTAAAAACCAGAAAGGCAGGACAGCCCACGGAGTCAAGGGAGCCTTGTTAAGCTGATGGGCGGGATGTCAATGGCCAACAGCCAATCTTCACAAGTGTATCCTCTTTCCCAAAGCATGTAAAACACAGAACCACAGAGCATAGGGCACTTCCACACATGGGCGTTGACCTTGGGAAAATGAAAAAATCAACCAGACACAGGGACCCCAAAGTTGAGGGCTGCTGTCTTGACAAGAACCTCCACTCCGGTACACGTTTCATATCCCAGGAAAGAGCCAAGTGGACAAAGACGAGTGGACAAGTGGACAAAGACAAGTGGACAAGTGGACAAGTGGTGCTACGTAGGTCCAATGGAGTGTCACTCAGCCATGAAATCCACGTCATGAGGCTGGTAGCAGCATCCTGAGTGGATTTAGGTACGATCATCCTCAGTGAAATAAGTCCCAAAAAAAAAGAAACTTATGATATCACTTATCGAGGGAATGTAAAAATCGCTCCCCATGCACTGAATCCCCAAACAGAACAGAGTCACGCTTTTAGAAAACACACTTATGCCTGCTTCAGGGGAAAGGTGAGGTGGGGTGACGCATAAAACTCGAGTTTGAAATGAGCACAGATACCCTTCCGAAAACCGAATATGGAATGGACACGACCTACTCCTTGCTCAATCAACTGGACTCACCAGACCCTGTTCATCGCACAAGTATCTATCCGACTAGTAAGCATCTTAAAAGCTAAGTCTTGATATCTCTGTGTAAGTGCATCAAGTGTGTGTAAAGCGGCCTAAAACCAGCAGGGAAAATCAGCTCAGACCCATTCTGAGGATACATTTCCAACATAAAGAAGAAACAAGCAGGGCAAAACAGAGAGAAATTCTTCCAAAATGCGTTCAGGGACTGGCATGCAACCAGGATTGACCACATCTACAGCCCCAGCGGCAGAAGACATAAGGCTGGACACTCTTGGGGCTGAGACGATTGGTGAGGTTGGGAAAGCAAATGCAGACCCTTGAAAGGAATCCTGCGTGCTCCCCATTCCATGGGTCCCAACTCTCCAGGTTCAACGCAATCTTCCGACAGCGAAAGCACTCATTGGAAACCCAGCGGATGCTACACCGTGGGATCGGGAAAGCTTTCTGAAACTCACCTCAGTTTTCATCTCCTGGTGCTCGTGTTCTCCATTCAGGCCCCCTTACTAACAATCTCCCCACTTGGAGACTCGGCGCCTTTCCATGCCTCTTTCGTACCGTCTGCAATTTGTCCGCAGGATGAACTGCAAGAGGGGGAACCAATGAGAGACTCGCTGGAGGTGTTTGGTCGGGCACATGTCACTCTCATTTCCCATCACGAAGAAGAATTCACCAGCGGTTCAGCCTGCCACCCCGGATCGACAATAGGGCGTGAAGCCATCCAGCCGTGTTGCGTCCCACTCACAAAAAAGCGACTTGGGAAATGGAGCTCAGGGGCACTGCACTTCCCAAACCTGCAGAGTTCTAAACGATAACTATCGCCCCAAAATATATTGAGGTCAGGCTACGAAGAGGCGCTGAACGCAAGGCAGAACTGCAGGAAACGGATGTCAACGGGTACATCGGAATGGCCCCGATAGCACATGAAAAGCGCCAGAACGTGGACAATGATGCGGTTGGCCAAAAAGGGCGTATGCGTTTTTTCCTGAATATATTCAGGAAAAAACGCATACGCCCTTTTTGGCCAACCAAGCAACCTGGGAGAGCAAATCAGCACTACAAAGAAATCTCTCGCCCCCCCCCCCCCGGGGCAAAAGGGCCAGGCGAAAAAAGTCTAAAAACCAGAAAGGCAGGACAGCCCACGGAGTCAAGGGAGCCTTGTTAAGCTGATGGGCGGGATGTCAATGGCCAACAGCCAATCTTCACAAGTGTATCCTCTTTCCCAAACCATGTAAAACACAGAACCACAGAGCATAGGGCACTTCCACACATGGGCGTTGACCTTGGGAAAATGAAAAAATCAACCAGACACAGGGACCCCAAAGTTGAGGGCTGCTGTCTTGACAAGAACCTCCACTCCGGTACACGTTTCATATCCCAGGAAAGAGCCAAGTGGACAAAGACGAGTGGACAAGTGGACAAAGACAAGTGGACAAGTGGACAAGTGGTGCTACGTAGGTCCAGTGGAGTGTCACTCAGCCATGAAATCCACGTCATGAGGCTGGTAGCAGCATCCTGAGTGGATTTAGGTACGATCATCCTCAGTGAAATAAGTCCCACAAAAAAAGAAACTTATGATATCACTTATCGAGGGAATGTAAAAATCGCTCCCCATGCACTGAATCCCCAAACAGAACAGAGTCACGCTTTTAGAAAACACACTTATGCCTGCTTCAGGGGAAAGGTGAGGTGGGGTGACGCATAAAACTCGAGTTTGAAATGAGCACAGATACCCTTCTGAAAACCGAATATGGAATGGACACGACCTACTCCTTGCTCA
Organism: Kogia breviceps; assembly: GCF_026419965.1. Classification (NCBI taxonomy): domain Eukaryota; kingdom Metazoa; phylum Chordata; class Mammalia; order Artiodactyla; family Physeteridae; genus Kogia; species Kogia breviceps. The sequence goes on along the minus strand of NW_026712105.1, from coordinate 605,138 downwards.
ATCAACTGGACTCACCAGACCCTGTTCATCGCACAAGTATCTATCCGACTAGTAAGCATCTTAAAAGCTAAGTCTTGATATCTCTGTGTAAGTGCATCAAGTGTGTGTAAAGCGGCCTAAAACCAGCAGGGAAAATCAGCTCAGACCCATTCTGAGGATACATTTCCAACATAAAGAAGAAACAAGCAGGGCAAAACAGAGAGAAATTCTTCCAAAATGCGTTCAGGGACTGGCATGCAACCAGGATTGACCACATCTACAGCCCCAGCGGCAGAAGACATAAGGCTGGACACTCTTGGGGCTGAGACGATTGGTGAGGTTGGGAAAGCAAATGCAGACCCTTGAAAGGAATCCTGCGTGCTCCCCATTCCATGGCTCCCAACTCTCCAGGTTCAACGCAATCTTCCGACAGCGAAAGCACTCATTGGAAACCCAGCGGATGCTACACCGTGGGATCGGGAAAGCTTTCTGAAACTCACCTCAGTTTTCATCTCCTGGTGCTCGTGTTCTCCATTCAGGCCCCCTTACTAGCAATCTCCCCACTTGGAGACTCGGCGCCTTTCCATGCCTCTTTCGTACCGTCTGCAATTTGTCCGCAGGATGAACTGCAAGAGGGGGAACCAATGAGAGACTCGCTGGAGGTGTTTGGTCGGGCACATGTCACTCTCATTTCCCATCACGAAGAAGAATTCACCAGCGGTTCAGCCTGCCACCCCGGATCGACAATAGGGCGTGAAGCCATCCAGCCGTGTTGCGTCCCACTCACAAAAAAGCGACTTGGGAAATGGAGCTCAGGGGCACTGCACTTCCCAAACCTGCAGAGTTCTAAACGATAACTATCGCCCCAAAATATATTGAGCGCAGGCTACGAAGAGGCGCTGAACGCAAGGCAGAACTGCAGGAAACGGATGTCAACGGGTACATCGGAATGGCCCCGATAGCACATGAAAAGCGCCAGAACGTGGACAATGATGCGGTTGGCCAAAAAGGGCGTATGCGTTTTTTCCTGAATATATTCAGGAAAAAACGCATACGCCCTTTTTGGCCAACCAAGCAACCTGGGAGAGCAAATCAGCACTACAAAGAAATCTCTCGCCCCCCCCCCCCGGGGCAAAAGGGCCAGGCGAAAAATGTCTAAAAACCAGAAAGGCAGGACAGCCCACGGAGTCAAGGGAGCCTTGTTAAGCTGATGGGCGGGATGTCAATGGCCAACAGCCAATCTTCACAAGTGTATCCTCTTTCCCAAACCATGTAAAACACAGAACCACAGAGCATAGGGCACTTCCACACATGGGCGTTGACCTTGGGAAAATGAAAAAATCAACCAGACACAGGGACCCCAAAGTTGAGGGCTGCTGTCTTGACAAGAACCTCCACTCCGGTACACGTTTCATATCCCAGGAAAGAGCCAAGTGGACAAAGACGAGTGGACAAGTGGACAAAGACAAGTGGACAAGTGGACAAGTGGTGCTACGTAGGTCCAATGGAGTGTCACTCAGCCATGAAATCCACGTCATGAGGCTGGTAGCAGCATCCTGAGTGGATTTAGGTACGATCATCCTCAGTGAAATAAGTCCCACAAAAAAAGAAACTTATGATATCACTTATCGAGGGAATGTAAAAATCGCTCCCCATGCACTGAATCCCCAAACAGAACAGAGTCACGCTTTTAGAAAACACACTTATGCCTGCTTCAGGGGAAAGGTGAGGTGGGGTGACGCATAAAACTCGAGTTTGAAATGAGCACAGATACCCTTCCGAAAACCGAATATGGAATGGACACGACCTACTCCTTGCTCAATCAACTGGACTCACCAGACCCTGTTCATCGCACAAGTATCTATCCGACTAGTAAGCATCTTAAAAGCTAAGTCTTGATATCTCTGTGTAAGTGCATCAAGTGTGTGTAAAGCGGCCTAAAACCAGCAGGGAAAATCAGCTCAGACCCATTCTGAGGATACATTTCCAACATAAAGAAGAAACAAGCAGGGCAAAACAGAGAGAAATTCTTCCAAAATGCGTTCAGGGACTGGCATGCAACCAGGATTGACCACATCTACAGCCCCAGCGTTAGAAGACATAAGGCTGGACACTCTTGGGGCTGAGACGATTGGTGAGGTTGGGAAAGCAAATGCAGACCCTTGAAAGGAATCCTGCGTGCTCCCCATTCCATGGGTCCCAACTCTCCAGGTTCAACGCAATCTTCCGACAGCGAAAGCACTCATTGGAAACCCAGCGGTTGCTACACCGTGGGATCGGGAAAGCTTTCTGAAACTCACCTCAGTTTTCATCTCCTGGTGCTCGTGTTCTCCATTCAGGCCCCCTTACTAACAATCTCCCCACTTGGAGACTCGGCGCCTTTCCATGCCTCTTTCGTACCGTCTGCAATTTGTCCGCAGGATGAACTGCAAGAGGGGGAACCAATGAGAGACTCGCTGGAGGTGTTTGGTCGGGCACATGTCACTCTCATTTCCCATCACGAAGAAGAATTCACCAGCGGTTCAGCCTGCCACCCCGGATCGACAATAGGGCGTGAAGCCATCCAGCCGTGTTGCGTCCCACTCACAAAAAAGCGACTTGGGAAATGGAGCTCAGGGGCACTGCACTTCCCAAACCTGCAGAGTTCTAAACGATAACTATCGCCCCAAAATATATTGAGGTCAGGCTACGAAGAGGCGCTGAACGCAAGGCAGAACTGCAGGAAACGGATGTCAACGGGTACATCGGAATGGCCCCGATAGCACATGAAAAGCGCCAGAACGTGGACAATGATGCGGTTGGCCAAAAAGGGCGTATGCGTTTTTTCCTGAATATATTCAGGAAAAAACGCATACGCCCTTTTTGGCCAACCAAGCAACCTGGGAGAGCAAATCAGCACTACAAAGAAATCTCTCGCCCCCCCCCGGGGCAAAAGGGCCAGGCGAAAAAAGTCTAAAAACCAGAAAGGCAGGACAGCCCACGGAGTCAAGGGAGCCTTGTTAAGCTGATGGGCGGGATGTCAATGGCCAACAGCCAATCTTCACAAGTGTATCCTCTTTCCCAAACCATGTAAAACACAGAACCACAGAGCATAGGGCACTTCCACACATGGGCGTTGACCTTGGGAAAATGAAAAAATCAACCAGACACAGGGACCCCAAAGTTGAGGGCTGCTGTCTTGACAAGAACCTCCACTCCGGTACACGTTTCATATCCCAGGAAAGAGCCAAGTGGACAAAGACGAGTGGACAAGTGGACAAAGACAAGTGGACAAGTGGACAAGTGGTGCTACGTAGGTCCAATGGAGTGTCACTCAGCCATGAAATCCACGTCATGAGGCTGGTAGCAGCATCCTGAGTGGATTTAGGTACGATCATCCTCAGTGAAATAAGTCCCACAAAAAAAGAAACTTATGATATCACTTATCGAGGGAATGTAAAAATCGCTCCCCATGCACTGAATCCCCAAACAGAACAGAGTCACGCTTTTAGAAAACACACTTATGCCTGCTTCAGGGGAAAGGTGAGGTGGGGTGACGCATAAAACTCGAGTTTGAAATGAGCACAGATACCCTTCTGAAAACCGAATATGGAATGGACACGACCTACTCCTTGCTCAATCAACTGGACTCACCAGACCCTGTTCATCGCACAAGTATCTATCCGACTAGTAAGCATCTTAAAAGCTAAGTCTTGATATCTCTGTGTAAGTGCATCAAGTGTGTGTAAAGCGGCCTAAAACCAGCAGGGAAAATCAGCTCAGACCCATTCTGAGGATACATTTCCAACATAAAGAAGAAACAAGCAGGGCAAAACAGAGAGAAATTCTTCCAAAATGCGTTCAGGGACTGGCATGCAACCAGGATTGACCACATCTACAGCCCCAGCGGCAGAAGACATAAGGCTGGGCACTCTTGGGGCTGAGACGATTGGTGAGGCTGGGAAAGCAAATGCAGACCCTTGAAAGGAATCCTGCGTGCTCCCCATTCCATGGGTCCCAACTCTCCAGGTTCAACGCAATCTTCCGACAGCGAAAGCACTCATTGGAAACCCAGCGGATGCTACACCGTGGGATCGGGAAAGCTTTCTGAAACTCATCTCAGTTTTCATCTCCTGGTGCTCGTGTTCTCCATTCAGGCCCCCTTACTAACAATCTCCCCACTTGGAGACTCGGCGCCTTTCCATGCCTCTTTCGTACCGTCTGCAATTTGTCCGCAGGATGAACTGCAAGAGGGGGAACCAATGAGAGACTCGCTGGAGGTGTTTGGTCGGGCACATGTCACTCTCATTTCCCATCACGAAGAAGAATTCACCAGCGGTTCAGCCTGCCACCCCGGATCGACAATAGGGCGTGAAGCCATCCAGCCGTGTTGCGTCCCACTCACAAAAAAGCGACTTGGGAAATGGAGCTCAGGGGCCCTGCACTTCCCAAACCTGCAGAGTTCTAAACGATAACTATCGCCCCAAAATATATTGAGGTCAGGCTACGAAGAGGCGCTGAACGCAAGGCAGAACTGCAGGAAACGGATGTCAACGGGTACATCGGAATGGCCCCGATAGCACATGAAAAGCGCCAGAACGTGGACAATGATGCGGTTGGCCAAAAAGGGCGTATGCGTTTTTTCCTGAATATATTCAGGAAAAAACGCATACGCCCTTTTTGGCCAACCAAGCAACCTGGGAGAGCAAATCAGCACTACAAAGAAATCTCTCGCCCCCCCCCCCCCGGGGCAAAAGGGCCAGGCGAAAAAAGTCTAAAAACCAGAAAGGCAGGACAGCCCACGGAGTCAAGGGAGCCTTGTTAAGCTGATGGGCGGGATGTCAATGGCCAACAGCCAATCTTCACAAGTGTATCCTCTTTCCCAAACCATGTAAAACACAGAACCACAGAGCATAGGGCACTTCCACACATGGGCGTTGACCTTGGGAAAATGAAAAAATCAACCAGACACAGGGACCCCAAAGTTGAGGGCTGCTGTCTTGACAAGAACCTCCACTCCGGTACACGTTTCATATCCCAGGAAAGAGCCAAGTGGACAAAGACGAGTGGACAAGTGGACAAAGACAAGTGGACAAGTGGACAAGTGGTGCTACGTAGGTCCAATGGAGTGTCACTCAGCCATGAAATCCACGTCATGAGGCTGGTAGCAGCATCCTGAG